>NW_027069725.1:310429-456528 GCF_002906115.3 Quercus suber | reverse complement strand
TCTTCTTCGGTGAATCCTATAATAGGGCTCTCCATCCGTGTGGTATTGGGCCTCGAGCCCGTCATGTGGACGTTCAGGACCGATCTGAGGTACGTCTTTCGAGCCTTTTTGGAAGATCCGGCAGATGCGGTTCCCCCCACTATCATCCTTATGTCTCCAATGGGGGGTCTCGGGCGCTCGTTATCCCGTCGGGGGGCCTGCTCTTGGCGATTATGGTCCGTTTTTTCTTTGTTGACGAACTTCTGCAACTTCCCTTGTCTAATGAGGGCTTCAATCTGCTGTTTTAGGTCGTAGCATTCGGCCGTGTCGTGGCCATGGTCTCGGTGGAAACGACAATATTTGTCTCGCGACCGTTTGCTTGGGTCGCTTTTTAGCTTTCCCGGGAATGTCAGTGTCTCCTCGTCTTTGATTTGCATCAAGACTTGGTCAATCGGGGCGTTTAGGGGGGTGAAACTTGTGAACCTCCCGCTCGGGGGCTTAGGGCATCTTTCGTCCCTTCTGTCTCCCGTCCTTGGTCTTTTCTGCCCTTAGGTGGTACGTGGATGTTGCTGCTTTCCATGAGTTAAGTGTTGGTCGTCCGAGAATTCCGTTGTAAGCGGAGGAGCAGTCTACTACGAGGAACATTACATTCCTAGTGAGTTCTTGTGGGTAATCACCTACCGTTACCGGGAGTGTGACGGAACCTATTGGGAATACCCTGGTCCCTCCGAAACCGACAAGGGGAGCACTTGCCGGCATCAATCGTGCTCTGTCTATCCCCATTTGCTGGAATGCTGGATAATATAGAATGTCTGCTGAGCTGCCATTGTCGATTAGCACCCGGTGTACGTTGTAGTCCCCCACACGTATACTGACGACCAGCGCATCATCGTGCGGATGATGAAGTCTCCTTGCGTCTTCTTCGGTGAATCCTATAATAGGGCTCTCCATCCGTGTGGTATTGGGCCTCGAGCCCGTCATGTGGACGTTCAGGACCAATCTGAGGTACGTCTTTCGAGCCTTTTTGGAAGATCCGGCAGATGCGGTTCCCCCCACTATCATCCTTATGTCTCCAATGGGGGGTCTCGGGCGCTCGTTATCCCGTCGGGGGGCCTGCTCTTGGCGATTATGGTCCGTTTTTTCTTTGTTGACGAACTTCTGCAACTTCCCTTGTCTAATGAGGGCTTCAATCTGCTGTTTTAGGTCGTAGCATTCGGCCATGTCGTGGCCATGGTCTCGGCGGAAACAACAATATTTGTCTCGCGACCATTTGCTTGGTCACTTTTTAGCTTTCCCGGGAATGTCAGTGTCTCCTCGTCTTTGATTTGCATCAAGACTTGGTCAATCAGGGCGTTTAGGGGGGTGAAACTTGTGAACCTCCCGCTCGGGGGCTTAGGGCATCTTTCGTCCCTTCTGTCTCCCGTCCTTGGTCTTTTCTGCCCTTGGTCCTGGCGCATGTCCACCTGGCGTTCCCTCTTCTTGGGCCTTTCTTCCCGTGCAAGCAGTGCGTCTTCCGCGTTCATGTACTTGGTGGCCCTGTAGAGGACCTCCGACATGGTTTTGGGGTCGTTTTTGTATAGTGAGAACAAAAACTTGCCCTTCCACAATCCGTTCGTAAAAGCTGCCACCAGTATCTTGTCGTCGGCTTCATCAATTGAGAGTGCTTCCTTATTGAAGCGGGTTATGTAAGATCTTAGCGTCTCATCTTCTCTCTGCCTGATGCTCATCAAACACGCTGTGGACCTCTTGTACCTGTGTCCCCCTATGAAGTGTGAGGTGAATTGAGCGCTCAGTTCTTTGAAAGTGCTGATGGAGTTCGGTGTCAGCCGACTGAACCAAACCCTCGCGAAACCCTTCAATGTAGCTGGGAAGGCCCTGCACATGATTTCGTCCGGTACCCCCTGTAGATGCATCAAGGTTTTGAAGGTTTCCAGGTGATCCAGAGGATCCTTCACCCCGTCATAGCTGTCTATGTTCGGCATGCGAAACTTATGGGGTAGGGGGAAGGAGTTTACGGCCGTAGTGAAGGGTGAGTCGGTACGATTGACCAGATCGTCAAGATCACTTGAGACTCGTCCCTTGAGGGCGTTCATCATGACCTCCATCTGTTCCCTCATTGCCTGCATCTCGGCGGCAATATGTGGTGGAGTCGCATCCGTGAGGGATGGCATGTTCACGTGCTGCCCCTCTGGCCTGCTTGGGGCATGGCTGCCCTCAGGTCTCTCCTGATTCCTGTTTGGAGCGCTAGTCCCTTCCTAATCTCCAGGCCGGTCATTTAGTGCTGCATTCTTCTGGCGCAGCTGTTCCTCCAAGTCGAGGTTCTGTCTGGTGAGACGCTCCACTGCGGTACTGAGGGTGCGAACTTGTCTCTTGAGGGCAGTCGTGGGGGGTTCTTCTCCTTGCACGTCATTAGTAGTTGCCATTGAGCGAGTGAGTACCATGCAACCTTTTAGTCTGGGAGACGATAATATGGCTTAATTACTCGTTTTCCCACAGATGGCGCCAACTGATGAATCAAGAAAATTCACCAATGAATCGCATGATGCCCCTCTCGCTTCGTATACTAACCTGCACGAAACAAAAGAGAAAACCTATCGAAGGACACCGGTGTGGTGCCGGCCAAACTCCCTCCGAAGGTTAAGTTAGAAAGTATGCTCACAACTCTAGAGTGCTAGAGAGGGTTAATTATGCGTACCTTGGCTTGTGAGGGTATTGGGGCTTTTATAGTGGCTTGAGGTTGACATCCCTTCCTTGGCGCGGAAGTCTTTTCCTTATAGGACTCTTCTTATAGAATCCTAAACGTGATGAATAAGTCTCTTCCTTATGCGGAAGATTTTTACCAAGTATATAAGATTTCCGGAGTCCCACTAGCGCACGAACTCTATTTGGGCCCTTATGAGAATGGGTCAAAATATCCCCCATTAGGGGCTCAGTAGGCCCATGGACAACTAACCCACCATTCTTCACCCCGTCCGTATCCGGCCCGTTCACATCAGGTCCGTCCACTGGGGGCTCATGCAAATGATGGATCCGTTCATTAGGACGCAAGCGGATCACATTAAGGTCCGTTCAGTCACATAAGACATTCCAAGATATTTTTCCCCTTTCACCTAGGAACCCCAAAGTTAGGTCCATCAATACACAATTCCCACTTAAAATCAGTTTTCACACTTAAACAATTTTATCCTAGACAATACTGATATATTCAAATTCTCGATTTATTCACTTAACTATCTAATTCACTCTAATATTATATATATTCAATCTAAGTCCTATTCCCCCAAACGCTGTGGCAAAGCAATTCATCAAGTTGAGGCAGCTTGGGAAATTCTCCGTCACACAATTTACAATTGTATGGGTGTAATAGAAGATCATAACACCAACTTCATCGTCAGATTCCCAGATTGGGATCCATCCAATACCAACCCTCCTTTTAAAATCTTTAAATCTTCATACTAAAAAATTATTATATATATTCAATCAAATATAGGAAGCCACTGCTAGCCTTACTATCAATCTAGTTGCCTATTGTCCCTTTAATGCCGTTGGACTAGTTTTAGACAATAATAAAAGGTGTAGTGACCTAAAAGGGGGTCTTGCATTCTATAGAATTCCACATCGCTTAGGGAAGCACATGAGAATGTGTTTATAAGGAATGACCTCCCTTTAATGTGTAGAGGTCTTTTCTCCCACTACTGTGTGCTTTGGAGAAGAACAAAACTATGAGCAATATGGGTCCCAAAGCGGACAATATCTACATAATTGGAGTGGAGTCATTACAAATGGTATCAAAGCTATGCCCTAACCGGAAGTGTGGGCCCCACACGCGAGGACGTGTGGGATTCCATGGAATGCAAGACCTCCTTTTTGGGTCACTACAATCCACCCCCCTTACGAGCACACGTGTCCTCGTGTGTGGGGCCCACACTTCCGGCTAGGGCATGGCTCTGATATCATCTGTAATGACCCCCCCAACTGTGTAGATATTGTCTGCTTTAAGGCTCATACCCCTCACGGTTTTTGTTCTCTCCCAAAGTACATAGCAGTGAGGAAAAATGTCTCTACACATTAAAGAGAGGTCATTCATTATAAACACATTCTCATGTGCTTCTCTAGGTGACGTGGGATTCCATGGAATGCAAAATGGACATTTGTATAGAATCAATCAAATTCTGGGAAAAAAAAAAAAAAAACAGTCGGGTATTTTATCAAACAATTTGCATGCAAGTAACAAATTTTTTTGTAGTTACGTCAACAACAAAAATATTAAAGTAAATTTTTGAGAGAGGGGATTTTGTAGAGATTATATACCCACACCATCAAATCAATCAAACCAAAACAACCAAATCTAAATTTTAGTCTATTTAAAATCTCTTTACTAGTTATGGTTGTGGGATGTCGGCCTGAATGTGGGTGGCCTCAAATTTCTCATTCTCTTTCTCTGTTTCTACACGGCTACGCCTTACAGATGATTTCTTCTCAATTTCAGTTATTTTGTTATATATATATATATATATATAGAGAGAGAGAGAGAGAGAGAGAGAGAGAGAGGAAATTTTAGTTGAAGTAGAATTTTCAAGCTCTTGAAACATACATCTATTAGAGTTTTACTTAAAATAATTATGATATCTTACAATAGGCAGTTTCAAGATTGATAGTAGTTTAATTCCTATACTGGCAAGCATTATTCTTTTTTTTTTTTTTTTTTGTCGACAGTCTTTGCCGGCTTAATATACATAGGTACTTGTTTATCTCCTAAAGATAATCTCAATGACGGACTTCATGCAAATGATGACACAATTTTGTAGTGGCTAAAGCCTGCCTCCAAGAACAGCTTCTCCAAGCATTTCTTTCTTGTTTTCTCTTTGTCCAGTGAGCACAACCATCATTAGTGCATCAAAGAGGAGCTTTGTAGTGGTAACATCATGTTTATCCTTCTCTTGATTTACCACTACGTCTATGATAATTACCTTTCCTTCCTTACCTCTGCTCGTAATAGCCTCCTTGCAATTTTTCAGTATGTTGACACATTCCTCATCGCTCCAATCATGCAAAATCCACTGCCAGACAGTAATATAACTATCAAATTTGAGTGCCTCGTATCTCTAGCATCTTTTAAATTTAGCCAACCTCAAATAATGTTAAATAATTCTTCGAAATTCTTTCACCTATGGAAGTCTTAAATTTATCATTTTTATTGTTCAGATTTACCTACCTAATATCTACTTAATTATCTTTCTATCTTACTGTTTGTATAGATGTTTTATGGAAAGTAATTGTGGTTAAGGAGCTTTTTTACATCATATGAATGGTACATCCAAGTACAACATCCACGCACACATGAAGAAAAATTCCTATTACCACCTTCCAACCAAGAAAAAAAAAACCTACTATAGCCAATATTAATGGCCAAAATAAACAATTGGAATCAACTTAAAAAAACGCACACCAATTCATTGTTTAGATTAAATCTTACAAGTCTAAAAGTGTATATCATAAAATTTTAAAAAATGTGATACTTTGAACACTATTAAATCTAGAAAATAAAGTACTAACCATCAAATAAACTCTCAAATTTAAGTGAAATTGAGATGATACTATTTCAAATATTAAAGACACATTAGTATGTCACATACTTGAGCAGAATGACATCTGCAGGAGGGATATATTGAAACATATCGCCACCGACAAATTTTAGATTTTTACTATCTGGCAAGTTGGCAACAACATGTGGGAGATCAAGCACAGTGCATTTCATGTGAGGAAATGCCTCAGAAATAATCCTTGCTACTGTCCCAGTACCACCTCCAACATCAACCAATGAACCTAAACCCTCAAAAATGGGCTTGTAGTCCTTAACAACCAAGTTCATCAGTCGGGAATCACTAGCCATTCCTTCATTGAAAATGTTATTGTATTCTGGGTTTTGGTTGCAATAGTCCAAGACACCTTTCCCGTGTGCTTTCTCAAAAGGTGTGAGCTCACTCCCCGGAAACCAATCTCCCAAGAACTGCCATGGGCTTACAAGTGCAGGATCAAGCATTGCCAGAACAAATGGTGATAAGCTAGTGACATTATCTTTGAGGATAAGCCTAGAAGAAGGTGTGAGAGTATAGGCTTCTTCTTCTTTTTCTTTTTCTTGATTTTCATGAACAATAGTTTTAGCGAAGAAGCCAGAGTGCACCAATAAACGCATAAGCCTGTGCACGCAGCTAGTTTTTTTGGGGTGAATATTAAGCTTAGAGACCAACTCTTGGAGAGTAATGGGTTGGCCATGGTTGTGGATTGTGTCAGGAATGGCTAGCTGAATTGCACATTTAAGTGACATGGAATCTATGTAGCTAAAAACCTGTTTATACAAATGACATTGAACCTGAAATAACTCGTTCACTCCCTCACCATGAATGAGATCCATCTTAGTGCTGACCTCTTTAATTCTAAGCTTCTTTTACTTCTCCATGAGGTCCAACTGCCTTCTTATATATAAATTGGTTGTAGATTACTGCTGCATTTCAATGTACAGTACGTTGGAGACCAATTCATTACAGGACAAATGAGAGTTAGATATTCAATGTACAGTACGTTGGAGACCAATTCATTACAGGACAAATGAGAGTTGGATAGAAACGTCGTTTGGGGTGGGAGTGGGGCTTTCCCAGTTTCGTATGTGTGAGAGTGAGTGAGTGTGAGTGTGAGTGTGTGCAATAATTTTATTGCTATTAGTATATGATATGTGACTTCTCACCTAAGTTGTTGCTACAAAAATTATTTTCATGATTATTAAAAGAATAATACTATAGTCACAAATTTTTAATAATATTTTTTACAAACTATTAAGGTGACAAATATTTACAAGTCTCATTTAAGCCCACTACTTAAATATCATTTTTTTTTTTTTTTAACAATAACCAATCACCACATCCAATAAATTTTGCTGTATACAATAATAAAGTTGAACAAATAAAAAATATCTTGCTTCTCATGATCAGTTCACTAACTTTGTTTCAAGTAAAACAAATTAAGACTTTTATACATGTGTTTCTATGTTTTATTTTTACACCATACTTTTTTTTTTTTTAAATATTAAGTATTTTTAACACACACATAAAAGAGGAGAGAATGTTTTTTACACCATGCTTTAATTCTCTTAGAGCAAATCAAAAGTTGAACTAGTGTAAAGTTAAAATGTCCATTTCTTTACATGTATTAATTAAAGAAAACCTTCACATGCAGATTCACAAAATTAACTGACTTAAAATTTGAAAGCATATCATTAGACAGTTGAACTGTGATTGTCGACCATGTATTTTTTTAGGATAAACGGCAGAGTGTCGACCATACATTTTTTGAGGATACACGGCAGATTGTCGACCATATTTTCTTTGACGATAAACGGCAGATTGTGGACCATGTTTTCAAATCATGGGTTTTTCAAACAGAAAAAGCAATTTACTCTTTAGACAAAACAAATTACATATGAACCTAAACAAATCTACAGCTAAATTGATTTATTTATTGGAATTAATTTGAAACTAATTTGAACAAAATTCATAAGTTGCGAAACATTCCATAGAGATATTTAGGAAACGGAAAAGATAACTTTGGTTCGAGTTTCAATTTTCCTATCTACATTTTTTTTTTTTATGTGAACAAGAATGGTAGGAGCCTAGGAGGAGCAACTAAATTATTAGTTTGTCATATGAAGTCGCTTCTCTACTTGGGTGATTGGCCTATCCACACAGGAAACCAAATTATTAGATTTGTCATATGAAAAAAGAAAGAGAAAAAGAAAGAATGACAAGTAAAACCCCAAGTCAGTAATAAGTGCCCATTTGTTTCAACGTTTTGAGCCCAAAATGCACGTTTTGAAAAAGCCAGCCCTTTATGTGCGTTTGGTTTAGCACAAAACGCAACTTTTTGAAAAAAGTTGTGTTTTATATTTGTGAAGAAACGCGCATATCACTGAAAGCAGCTCAGGGCTCTATTTTGGAAAAGCTGGATGCGCATTTGATACCTATCCATTGGACTCACAGAGCAATTACCAAATTATCCTTTCACACCTGTGGGGCCAAAAAATCGAGTAGCCAAGGCCTACTTCAACCCAGGCCCAAATGGCCCACGCCGAGGACGCACGATGGGTCCGAGGATGACCCTATCCTCGGTCGTCCGAGACCTCGGTGCGGAGAAGGGCAAGCTCTAGGCGAACCGTCACCACGCCATTGAATACGTTCACCTAACCCCTCTGGCCGCATTAATGGGGATGTAACCCCTTGCCAGGGCGACATCGATTAGGGTGAACCACTTGAGCACGGATATGACCTTTGATGGGATAGGCGGTCAGGAGGAAGGCCAATAGATGATCAATAGGAGGAAGAAGATGAGGATATATAAGAAATGTGAGGAAAATGTATAGGAGAAGGTCTTGGGGGGTGAGAGGGAGAAAAGCCTCCTCGGCCATGGGCCGAGGAGCATCCCCCAGTTATAAGCTGTTCTAAGTATTTTTTCAATAAAAGAGAAAGGAGTAAGGAGTTCATGCTTCGTGAACGCCGGCCAGCGTCTAAACCTTCGATCCACTCTCTACAAATTCATTGTTCCGGGTTCGTTGGGCCTTTAACCCATATCCTTTGGGCTTAGGCAACAAAAAATGACCCTACAATTGGCGCCGTCTGTGGGAAGGATTAGTGCGCTGACCGGCGCAACAGGCAATAGTTCTAAGTAATCGTTCTATGAAAGATTGGTGGTGATGCAAAAAAAAAAAAAAAACACTGCAAAAAGATAAAAGTTCGAGATAAAAAAACAACAACAACAACAACAACAACTTAAGTTTAATAACATCATGATAAATAATTAAGTTAACACTAAATAAATATTAAGAAACTCTTATTGAATCTTTTCTTTTATTTATATTTTGGTAACACCGAATAATTGGTAGTTTTATTTTTCATATATTATAAATTTCCCAGTCTTAAGTGGTAAAAACTTTTATGTTCAAACTTTGGTCTCCTAATGATGAAATCATGGTTTCGTCTCTCAATTGATCAATTAATAGTGATCGCATGTAGGCTATCTAAAGTCCAATGCAATAGAGAATTGGCATTTCTGTATGTAGTAACAATAAGGGTGGCGTTTCTTTTACATAGTGTGTTCACTGTGTATCACAAAAGCTACCAGAAACTACTTTGAGAGAAAACTGAAATCTATTATTAATGAAAATCAAGAAGTAATTAAATTACACTAAGGTTCTGCCTTATATACACGGTTACAGAGCAAAGAGGGAAACAAACTAATCTAACTAACTTTTAACAAACTAATCCAGTCCTAATATGACAGCTATATAGCATTTACACAATCTCACATGCCAATCACTTAAGTGAAACGTTGCCATTTTCCTTTAATTTCCCTTTCTTCTTTTGCTTGTGAACTCTGTCATTTTGATCATCACTGCACCTGTGCTCTTCTTCTTTCTTTTGTTCCGTATTGCTTACATCTTTCTCAGTTGCATTCTTAACACTCCCCCTCAAGTCATGATTCACAAAATCATTGACTTGATCAGTTGAGGTCTTCAGACTTGGCGAGGAAATATCTATCAAACCCAAACAATTGACCAATCTGCTAAAAGCTTGAAGTCCTAAAGCTTTGGTAAAAATGTTTGCTGTTTGAAATTGGCTTGAAACATAAAAGGTCTTAATTACACCCTTTGTCTCCTGACAAGATGGCAATTAACTTCTATGTGTTTCATTCTCTCGTGAAACACAGGATTAGCTGCAATATGTAATGCAGCCTGGTTGTCACAAAAAAGCTGAGTACTTCTTGGATGATCTACCCTCAAGTCTCTCAATATTTGAAGAACCCATACAATCTCATAGGTTGCAGTAGCCATTGCCTTGTACTCTGCCTCTGCTGAAGATCTGGAAACCGTACTTTGCTTTTTAGATCTCCAAGAAATTAAACAATTCCCTAAAAACACACTATAGCCTGTGATGGATCTTCTGGTATCAGGGCAGCTTGCCCAATCCGCATCATAGTAAGCTTTAATTTGCATACTTGAGCTGCTAGAGAAGAATAGACCTCTGCCTGGTGTATCCTTCAAATACTGCAGTACCCTATTAATTGCCAACAAATGAGGCTCTCTTGGTGCAGCAAGAAACTGACTTAACCTATGCACTGCATAGGTGATGTAAGGTCTGGTCAAGGTAAGATATAACAATCTCCCAATCAATTTTCTGTATTGGCTTGCATCTGGAAGAAGCTTACCTACATCCTTTGCAAGATGCAAATTTTGTTCCATTGAAGTTCTAACTGGTTTAGAACCCAAGAAGCCAGTGTCTTGCAAAATCTCCAAACAATACTTCCTTTGATTTAGACTTATACCCCTGTCACTTCTAGCAACTTCTAAACCCAAAAAATACTTCAAAGAACCTAAGTCTTTTAACCCAAACTTAGTATCAAGAAGATGCTTCAAATCAGTAATACAACCAGGGTCATTGCTAGTGAGCAAGATGTCATCAACATATACTAATAGAACAGCAAATGAAGATCCTTTAGTGTATGTAAACAAGGAGTAGTCTGACCTGGATTGAACAAAGCCAAAATTTAGTAATGTATAAAAAAAACTTGGCAAACCATTGCCTTGAAGCCTGCTTTAAGCCATAGAGACTCTTGTTGAGCTTACACACCAAAGAACCACCACCAAGATTGGAAACACACTCCCTCTTGCTGTGAAAACTTGGTGGAAGAGTCATATAAACTTCCTCAGCCAAGTCACCATGGAGGAAGACATTATTCACATCTATTTGATGAAGAAACCACCATTTCACAGTAGCCAAAGATAAGACTATTCGGACAGAAATTGACTTAGCAACAGGAGAAAAAGTGTTAGTTTAATCAAGGCCTTCCCTCTATGTATAACCTTTAGCAACCAAGCGAGCTTTATGCCTCTCAATAGAGCCATCAGACTTATACTTATTCCTATAGACCCACTTACATCCAATAGGGACCTTACCAGGGGGAAGAGTGGTTAAAGTCCAAGTATTTATGAGTTCTAGAGCTGCAATTTCTTTATCCATAGCAACCCTCCAATCAGAAGATTGGACAGCCTCATGAAAGGAAGTAGGATCTGGTGAGGTGGAATCAATAGCCGTGACAAATTGCTTATAGTTCTTACTAAGATTGGAATAAGTAAGACAAGCAAAAATGTCATAAGGCTGACTAGAAAGAGGTTAGAACTAACTGACTTGCAAGAATAGTCTTGTAGGTAGGATGGGGGGTGATGAGGTCTGGTGGATTTTCTGATGGGTAATGGAGAAGTAGGCCTAGATACAAACACAAGAAGAAGATCATGCTCAGAAGTAACATTAGAAGTAAAATATGTTAATGGAGAATTTGATGGAGAATCAAGATTAGTAGCTATAGAAACAGTATCTGCCGAAACTGTTTCTACAGGACCAAGAATTTGAGTACCACTATCAAGAGAAAAAGAAGAATCTGAAATAGGAGAGTCAGGAATAGCATGGGGAAAAACAAAAGTATCATAACTAGTATCATGATCTGTAAACTTAGATGTGGAAGGAATGTAAGCAAAAGGAAAAATTTTCTCATAGAAAATAACATCTCTAGAGACAAAAAAAAGAGTTAGACTCCAAATCCAAAACCTTGTACCCTTTAATACCACTTGGATATCCTAGGAAAACACATTTTTTTAGCTCTTGGTGCAAGCTTGTGTCTGTTTTGACAAAGAGTAGAAGTGAAACATAGGCAACCAAAGGTCCTAATATGTCCATATGAAGGAGACACTCGAAAAAGCATTTCATAAGGGGTTTTATTGTGCAATTGTTTTGAAGGTAACCTGTTGATAAGATAGACTGCAATGAGAATGCAATCACCCCACATTTTTAAAGGTAAGGAAGAATGAAACCTTAATGCTCTTGCAACATCTAAAATGTGTTGATGCTTCCTCTCAACAATTGCATTTTGTTAAGGAGTTTCAACACAAGATAAGTGATGCAAGATGCCTTTTGATTTGAAAAATTCCTTCATAATGAACTCTGTCCCATTATCACTTCTAAGACACTTAATTTTTGCATCAAATTGAGTTTCAACCATTATAGAAAACTGTTGAATAAGAGCTTGTGTCTCAGACTTAGATTTAAGTAAGTAAACCCAAGTACACCTAGAATAATCATCCACAATGGTAAGAATGTATTTGTAACCTTCTATGGTGGGAACTAAAAAGGGTCCCCAAAGATCACAATGCACAAGTTCAAACACACATTTAGGGACATGAGTACTAACAGGAAAAAACAATCTTTACTATTTAAAGAAATGACAAATGTCACAACAAGGGATTTTATTAGCTTGCAAACCAAATTCAAGATTGTGTAGTAATGACAGTTTGGCATAAGAAGGATGGCCTAAACGAAAATGCCACAAATCAGCATTAACAATATTACTATTGACAGAATTAAAATGAACAAAAGGTAGAGAAGCAGGTGTTTGTGAAGAAGCAGCAAGCACAAATGATGATGGAAGGCTGCGTTGCAGCAGATAGAGACCATTTGTTGCTTTACCCAGTCCAATCATGTTCCAATTGGCTAGGTCTTGGATAAAGCAGAAACAACCAAGGAACACAAGACAACAAAAGAGTGTCTTAGTGAGTTGACTGACAGATATGAGATTAAAAGTAAAAGATGGAACACATAAAACTCTATAAAGGGTAAGATGATCTGAGATATGAACTGTGTCTATGTGAGTAACTAAAGCCTTTTCTCCATTTGGCAAATAGACAAAGGTGTTGATGGTGGATGTAATAGTGGACAAACAAGACATTGAATGTACCATGTGGTCTATTACACCAGTGTCAATAATCCAGGTGTTGGATTTATATGCTTGTCTATCAACTATACGAGCAGAAAAAATGGAATGAGAAGGATTAGGGGGTAACCAAAAAGGATTACTTGAGAAATTTGTAAAATAAGGCATGGAATTGCTGGTACCAGCAGTAGCAACAGCATTGGATAGTGGTGAAAGAACTGAAGCACCTAGTGTGAAGCTTGAGATGAGTTAGCTTACTTAAATGACTCAGAAGCAAGGAAAGAGAGCATTTGTTCACACTGACTTTGGGTGATAGGACATTGAGGTGTATTGAATAGAGGTTGTGCTTAAGACTGTGCTCCTGGATGCTGTGGTAAGCAATGCATCAAATCAGGTTGATTAGGAAAACCTTGCATAGGCTGAGAAGGAAAATTCCCAAAACCACCATTGTTACAAGCCAGACTACCAAGAATGCTATTGCTGGAGACCTGATTAGCAGATGCCTTCCCTTTGTGTTTATAGTCTAGAAGATACCCATGTAATTTGTAGCATTTTTCAGCTACATGACCCACAAGTCCACAATAAGTACAAACGAGCCTTTCTTTTCTTGAATTACCATTCTTTCCACCTTGGTTTCCATGATTCATACCCTGATGCCACCCTTGATGCCCTTGAAACCCTTTAGGATTAGCATTATTGGTAAACAGAGCTGTTGGCTCAATAACCAAATCAGCTTGACCAATTTGCCTACATTTTTCTTCTTGCAAGATCAAAGAATAGGCTTTATTCAAAACAGGTAGTGGCTCAGTAATCAAAATTTGACTTGTGATAGTGGAATAACTATCATTGAGTCCCATAAGAAAGCGAAAAACTTGATCCTTTTGCTGAGCATTCAATTGATTTCTTTGAGAACCACAGATACAAGCACAAGTACAAGCAATAAAGGATTGAAAATGCACAAGTTCATCCCATAAAGTTTTAAATCTGGTGAAATAAGAACTCACCGATAAGGAACCTTGAGAAAGCTTCGAAATTTCTTTCTGAATCTCAAAGAATCTTGGAACATTTGGCTGCGAAAGCCTATCAAGTATGTCAATCCACAAATCCCTTGCAGTGTGAATGTACATGACACTGGTAGCAAGATCCTTGCTCAAAGAGTTCACCATCCATGAAAGAATTGTGGCGTTTGCTCTGTGCCACACATTGTACAAAGGATGAGAAAGATCATGTGTAGAAATCGAACCATCAAGAAAGCCAAATTTGTTCCTACCACTCAAAGATAGAAACACTGCCCTTTACCAACTGAGATAATTTTCTGGACCAATCAGTGGTTGGGAAACCAGAATAACATCAGAGGGTGGAGTGAAATAAGGGCTCGAAGGGTTTGTATTTGCATCATCCATTGAAGGTGCTTGATTGGACAATCTGTGATTTGCTGTGTTGGAAATATTGGTGGGAAGAGCTTCAAAATCTGAAGCAATGTTGGAAGCGAAAGCCATTGATGAGCTATTCAAGCTCTGATACCATATCACAAAAGCTACCAGAAACTACTTTGAGAGAAAACTGAAATCTATTATTAATCAAAATCAAGAAGTAATTAAATTACACTATGGCTTTGCCTTATATACATGGTTACAGAGCAAAGAGGGAAACAAACTAATCTAACTAACTTTTAACAAACTAATCCAGTCCTAATATGATAGCTGTACAGCATTTACACAATCTCACGTGCCAATCACTTAAGTGAAACGTTGCCGTTTTCCTTTAATTTCCCTTTCTTCATTTGCTTGTGAACTCTATCATTTTGATCATCACTGCACCTGTGCTCTTCTTCTTTCTTTTGTTCTGTATTGCTTACATCTTTCTCAGTTGCATTCTTAACACTGTGTTTTTATAACTCGAAAATGTGACTTTAAATCAAGTTTTACACGGTATAAAACAAGTTTTTTCCTGACAATAATAATGAGCAGGAAAAGAGCATATAACAAAAGAGAAAAAAAATGATACAAGAATTTGCAAGAAGCTTAAAGGACACAGATTTATTTAAATTTTAAAGGACAAGGACACGGACATATGTCTCCAATTGCCATGAATACTATAGATGCACTTCAAGTACCTATGACAAATGAGTATATCAGTCCATACTAAGAACATAGAAAATGATAACAGTACGATATGATATGATAGTGATCAGCATTGCAATAAGTCCTCTAGCTATTTTGATGTGCGCTTTCACATCTAGCTGTCGAGCTCCCTTATGATTGGGATCACAATTTCTTGTGACAATGGCTTTTCAATGTACTTGTCCGCTCCAGCTGCAAGAAATTCTTGTTGGTCCCTTTCATCAAAAAATGCAGTGATACCCAAAATCTTGCTTTGGGCACCCATGGCACGAATCTGCTTAGCAGTCTAACATATAAGATGGAACAGGATATTATTATCTTTTGGCTAAAGTACAACAAATCAAAAGTTAAATTGTACATGAAGACTAAAGTAGCATAAGTATTACACTATATATATATATATATATATTAGAATAACAAGGGAGGAAGCATTTGAACCTGGACTCCTCATTTGGAAATACCAGAGGTACCAATTGAGTTAAAAAACTATTGATGTATCAGAAGATATTTATTATAACAAGTTGATAATGAATAACAAGATAATTAACTGAGCTTGGCCCTTCTTCAAATAAGATGAAATAGAAGGATGAAATATATACCTCAGGGCCATTCATCAGAGGCAGAAACATCTCAATGATAATGAGACTGAAAGTTGCTCCAGAGGCAATGAGCTCCACTGCAGCCTCCCCAGTCTCTACAGCTTCTGTTTCCACACCATAGGAACGTAGGAGTGCAGTCTGTACGGCTTGGCATGCTCCTCCATTATCCACTACAAGCGCTGTAAGCTTGTTTTTGCAGGAAAAGCGCTGCCCATCACTCTTGTCATTCCCTTCAGCTGAGCCTCCACTCATGCCCATGGGGGAAACATGATCCACTGCTGCTCCCATTCTTTCTTAAATCCAAATAATAACTTCTGCACAATAAGATGGGAATGAAAATGAACTAATTTAGAGACAATTACATCAAGCAATAACTCATATAATTAAGTGAAATCAAACTGAATTATCTAAAAAATGAAACATATATCTCTGTTCCTACACATTTTTTTTCTTACTCAACAAACTCAAGCTTCATTTATTTATTTATTATATATATATATATATATATAGGAACTCTAGCTTCATTTTAGAGATAAATATTTGCAAAGGCTTCATAGGTAAACACAATTATAATTTATAGCAATAAAACTAATAAGAATTCAATTGTAGCTACTCCGTTTGGTAAAGTAGGGCCAAAGCTCTTTTTGGCCCAACTGCAAGAGCAATATCTTCTGTCTAGAAATGCAAGAACTTTACGAAATTAAGGAACTCGGGAACAATGTACCTCCACTTATATTGTGAGGGATTTTCTGCTGTTCAAATCAATCGCTTCTGCTCTTTGCTCGCTGTCTGGGAGATCCACTTACAATGATAATAATTCAAATTAGAAAGGGGAAAATTATATTTTAAAAAAGAATACAACTGCACGGCTTTAGGACAACTCTAGGTAATATTGTGACTTACCACTAGACTCTTCAAAGCTCAATGCTGATGATAATCCAAGCAACTCTAAATGAGACTAAATCAGCTTATATAGATGAAGCAGCCAACATTTTTCTGTGTACTACCATATCCAGTGGGTGTAAAATGGGCAGAAGGTGACAAAAAGAGAGTGCAGAAACCCGAGATCCACGGTAACGTAGATGTAGTAAAAGATGCTCTGTAATCTGATAGCCAGATTTTTTCTTTATAAAGTTAATATCCAAGATTTTCATACATCTGGGCATTTTTATGACACAAGAACAAAATACTAATGATCGACACGTGCCAAACATGCTAATTTTTTTTCTATTTTTATAAATATTCATACATAAATTAAAAACTTCACCCCCTTCAAAATTTCACATTTTTCAAAATTAAGAAATTTCTCATTTTCTAGCATCCCATTTCATATACTTGTAAGGACCAGCAGAAAATTAAGTTGTCCTGTAGATATAAGCCATTTTATTTATACAATGCCATACATATAAATCAATGTCTATGGACAAATGAACTTAAAACATTTTGCAAGCCACCTTACATTTATTGGTGATATTAAGCATGAGTCTAGCTTTTTGCTTGAGGTCAAAATAAATTTCAGTAAAAGATTTCATCTCACTTACTTAGCTTTGAACTATCATTATGTTGAGTGACATAAATTTAACCAGTTATAGTTCATTTTCAGAAACAAGTTGAATAACTTCACACAGGAACATGACTTTGATAATTGACAACAAGGATTCAGACTGCTTTCAAATATAGTAAAGCTTAAGACAATTGATTTTAGCACCATTAATATTTCATTTGCAGAAATTTTTGTGAAAAATTAGATAATTGCATGCTTGTTTTGACAACTTTAATTCTTCAAACTAATTTATTACAGCATCAAAATAAAATTTCTAATTAAAATGTTTCTAAATGAGTTTATATCTATCATTAGTAGTAATAAGAGTCTCTTCTCCACCTTGAACTAAATACACAGACAATACCCATCAAAAAAGGAATACGCATACAGTAATTTTTTATATTACCCTTAGTAATAAATTAAAGGATTATGCTCATATCCCAAAGTGATGAAAATATTATCAAAGGGAAAACTTGTTACACACTCGTGTGGATGCACATAAGTGTGTAATAGACACTGCCCATTATCCAAAGAGAGAACACTTTTCTACAGGCTATAAATTTCCGGTGATATAAAAGCCCATCAGGCCATCACCATACATATTTCATAAAGGAATATTTTTAAAAAGTGAGCCAGTGAAAATGTGAGTAATAGGTGTCATGGAAAAGTCAGATCTCACCAAATCACAAAGAAAAGAAGAAATAAGTGAGTATCTTTTATACAATTTTATGATAGAAGGAAGAGCACAGAAGTAATGAAGGATGTTGTGCAAGTAGTGGAGAGGTTATTCTGAAACTTAAAACTTGTTTTCCCTCATCTTTAAGAATGTGATTATGGCCTTTTTCCTGTAAGATTGCTTTCAGAATGAGCTTACCACACTAAAAAGTTCAGTGAAATAACAGAGAAGGTCTAGCAACACAAAGTTTGCCATAACTTTACTGTAAATAATGAGTTGTAAAGAAAAAGTCGTGGGTACGTGTAAAAGTGATTGTATACTACTCGTAAACAACCATGTCAGAGTTGTCACACAAAATTGTGGTCCTAGAAGAATTGGAAATAAATATATCATCACTGATTGGAATGAAGCTTCTGTTATCCTTTAGAGAAAGCAAAAAATCAAATAAAGAACAGATAAGACTAAGGCCAGTAAAGTGTTCTAAAGAAGTATAACACTTTGCTTACAACTTTCCCCTTTAAGAAATCAACGAGGTAAAGGGTTGGAAACATCTGTTCAAGATAGATTATGCAACTCTCTCATGTGATTTAATAATTAGCATGCATATAACAGCTAACAGGAAAAAAAAAAAAAAACCTACAATACAGTACATTTACCTTGGTCCATTCCAACAGATTAAAGTATACTTGTAAAACTTTAGGGATAGAAATTCATAATTCAATGACAAAGCTTTCTTTGCATCCATTCAATCCAATGACAGTCCTTGCAGGTTACACCAATAGCTTCTGCATTTTCAGTCCTACCTCTTGTAAAACCAGCAAAAAGAAATACCAGAAGTTAATAGACAAAAGTGGGTCTAGAAATGGACTTACATCTAATTACCAACATCATGTTTAGATTGATTTAAACTCAA
The DNA here is from genome assembly GCF_002906115.3 of Quercus suber. Classification (NCBI taxonomy): domain Eukaryota; kingdom Viridiplantae; phylum Streptophyta; class Magnoliopsida; order Fagales; family Fagaceae; genus Quercus; species Quercus suber. Next base: position 437,885 of record NW_027069725.1, on the reverse strand, counting down.
ACGCATATTGACTAGAACCGCTACGTATTGTTAAATAAAATGAGATATATATAAAATCAAACAATGCAAGCAAGGTCTAGGATGCAAGAATCAACAATTAAATATTGCATCAAAATTCACTAATACTTGATTGAAAAAGATCATTGTTAGTGTCATATTTTCTATGTATTGACATATCCTTTAACAAAATACACTTTACCTGTAATTAGATAGATCTAAATTGGATTTAATGCATCAAAAAGTGTGTTGCACAAACATCACAAGTGGTATCATTAAAAACATGAAAATTGAATCAAGAAACAAGTGAAGAAAAACTTATTCAGTGAATCTCGACACTAGTCTTGACACAAGCTTGGCACTAGCATCTATTGAGACTTAACAAGGAATCCTCGACGGCATCCTATGTAATATTTTCCAAAGAAACAAGCACAAATAGAACTCAACTCTTTTTCCGATATAGATCCCCCAAATTTGCATTGCTCCATAAATCACTTTACTAGTTTGTTTGGACTGATCAGCTCTCACGGCCTTCGCTCTCAATCTAAGTAAAAAACAGACAAGTACTCTCTCTCTCTCTCTCTCTCTCTCTCTCTCTCTCCTTCTTGCTTGCTTTAGATCTTTTTCCAATCTGAGAAACTAAATTGAAATTCTAATAATTAACAGAAAAACTCTCTCACTCTTGAAACGTTCAGTTTATATTCACCTAATTTCGTCCGTGAAACTTATTTTCTTTAGACTAAGGTGCAAATTGCATTCCTAACATCAGGGTATTTTTTGCTTTTCCCCCCAACATTTTAAATTTTTTATCCACTTGCCCTACTTTGGAGGTTTATTTTGATTGGCAGCCCTTCTGTTAATGCCTTAATGTGTATGTTATGCAGTTATGCTCCACATAAGCCTACCACATGTGCTAATTGATCCAATAAAAAAAGCCACATGTACTAAGTATGCCACATCAAGTAAATAACCTAAAATAGTGTAAAAAGTTACAATAATTGTAACCAAAAATAAATAAATTAAATTAAAATCATTCCCAAAATTTTCTGCAAAGCACAATAGCAGCCAAACGGAATTTATGTAGTAAAACAACACACAAGCCAAGCCACATGACCACCAAAAGCATCAAGGTTTTAGATACTCTTCTCTACCATGGACTGAATTAGAATATTCTCTTTAGGGACTAAAAATATAAATTAAAATTTTCGACCATTTCAGAATAAAAAATATGCTAAAGTTCGAAACTAAATTAATAAAAAAATAATAAAAAAAGAGACTAAAGTACAATTTTTGGCTCATAATAGTTGAGGTTGTTTTCACTTTTCATTTTAATGCTTAAATATTTTGAAATTTTAAAGTTTTCCATTACCATTTATTTCCGTTTTCAGAAGGCTCCGCCATCCATCTATGTTAGTGTTTTCTTTCACTCTTACACTATAAATTAAAGAGCCATCTATCACCACAATCCATGTCACCATTTGCTTGGGCAAGTAAAAAATGCCTAAATTTAAATATGACACCATTTTCCAAAGGAACGAACACCGACAGAACACAAATCTTTAGGTGGCCATTTAGGATATTTGATTTCTTTGGATATAGACCAGAGCTTAAGACTTCCATTGGATGGCAATCTTAAAACAAAGTTAGGATTTTCTTTCAATTTTTTTTTTAATGGCTTGGTGAAAGCTTTGCTAATTAAGGCAATGGGTGAAAACCAACCTTCTATATATTGGTATTTGGTAAGTTCTTAACAATAATGATTTTAATGCTCAAGTTTTTCTTTTTCTTTTTTAAAAAGAGTTTCAACCTATGACGTCTACTCCTAATGAATAGCTTTTTATCATTAGACCAAGACACCAATCAGTTTTTGGTGTAGGCGGAGATTAAACCCCAGATCTTTTATTCAACCATTAGAGACTTTACCAATTGAGTTAACTAAAACCCACTTTTTTTCTGTTTTTGATTGATTTATCTATCTAAAAAATGTTAATTTTGTATAATTCTTTGATTTAACTAAGACTCTAGACATGTTAAATGCTTATGATTCTTTTTTTTTTTTTTTTTTTGAGAAACGACGGTGTTTAAATCTCTTCAAATATCTGGCTATTTCTTCGCATGTATGCAGTCTCATGGATATGCGGGATTAGGAACTACTAATTCAACCCCTTAGATTCATCTTACCTAAAATCAATTAAATTCATAAAACTACCTTTACAAAATTAATTCTTGTATTCTTAAATCATGTGACTAAAATCATCCTTCATATGAATTTTAATTGAGTTATAAAATAAATTTGTTAGAATTATGTAGATCTCTAAACCTTAGTATTTCAAGATATTGTTGTTTTCCTCAATTAAGTTTTTCTTCGTCAACCAAAATCATAGTTTCTCGTCAAATAAATTTTATTGTTTTAAAAAACTAAAGCTAAACTTTTTTGAATGATTGATTGGACTGATAGTTTTCTAGATCATTTTTGTTTGAAGTATTGCTTTGTTATTTTTAGGTCACACAATTGTTACATATGCTAGGCGTCTACTGTATTTCACAAGTTTGAAAGTGGTAAATGAAATAGCTTTTAGAATTAAAAATTTAAATATTTAAGAAAAGTTTCAATAAAGCAAAAATTATCTCATAACATGTTAATAAAACTATCTTGATGCCAATTTTTGATGAGAAGGGCCCAACAGCAGAAAAGCCCAATAGCAAAAGAAAATGAAGAAGGAAAAGGTTGAGAAACAAGATAAAAGCAAATGGGTCATGGGAGCCCAAGGAAAGAGGTAAAAGTCCAATGGGCCAGCGGCTAGCATGGCAAGAAATGGTAGCGAACAAACCCATAGGCACAACAAAAAGTAAAAGCAAAGCAAACGAGCTATGAGAGCCCAAAGAAAGAAGTAAAGCCCAATGGGCCAACATGGCAAGAAATGGCAACAAACAGGCCCATAGGCACAACAAGAGGTAAAAGCAAAGCAAACAGACCATGAGAACCCAAAGAAAGAGGTAAAAGCCCAATGAGCCAACAGGCCAACAATCGTAATAAAAGGAAAAAAAGAGGGGAAATTAGTGGGCTATGGAGGCCCGAGAAAGGAAGAATAAAAGATATAAAAGTCCAATAAGTTGTTCTGGTAGGAAGCTTGCCAAGTGGACTCATAGGCCCAGGAAGGGACAAAAGAAAACAAGGCAAACCCAAGAGCCCATGCCCTCTTCCACAGAGGATAAACATGGGCAGAAGAGACACACAGCAAAACAAAACAAAACCAATTTGCAAACAGCAAAAACGGCATTGGAGTGAAAGAAAACAAAATCAGAGGATAATGGAGTAAGCATACAATGGCCGGAGCACCATCAACCTATACTCAGCCAATACAAGGGAGGTGGGCACATAGTCAATGGATTCAAAGAGTGTGGTTTGGTGGTGGGGGGAAAAGAGTCTATTTTGGTTTTCCAGCCAAAGCTTCTTTTAGGGAAAATGCTTTGCTAGGATAGCATTTTGCCTAAGAGAGATAGTAAACGGTTGGGACCACCTGATGCATGCCATAGAGATAGGTAGTGAGAGACCCAAGTCCTTATCCATTTAGGCAAGGAGGTCAGAGAGTAAGATCAAACAAAGAGAGATTTTGTCGTGGAATGGGTAGTGGAAAAAAGAGAATACACTGGGTTTACCCAGTGATGGTACTGGCTAGGTAACCAACTGGGTTGGTGGACAATCTTGAAAGAATATTCACAACAAACCAAAAAAAGTTGGTGAAACTTTAGAGGTAAAAAGGAGAAATCCCATGGAACCAGCCCACTATAAAGAGGGCCAATAGCCATAGATGAAAAAAAGAATTAAGAGAGAGAGGACATATAACAACTAAGGCAAAAAGAGAGAATTGAAAGAGAAATAACAAAGAAAAGAGAAAAAGTTGAGTGAAAAGAAAAGTGAGTAAGCATGACAGAAAGGCATGCATCAATAAATTAACTATCCTTTCCCTCCCTCTTAAGCAAACCTACTCTTTGAAATCCCAAAAGCAGCAACAAGTAGCCATCTAGGCTCATTCCCCAGAATGTACAACTTTGATGGCATAGTCCAATAGTAAGGTTATTCAAGTTTGGGTTCGGCTTCTTTTTGGTTCACTTCCTGCAGGAAGATTCAAAATCTCACTCTCATTACAAACATTTGCACACATAACTTTACCCACTGGAAACTTATTATTTTTGTTGTATCGATTGTTTTGCCGTAACATCTTTATATTTGCTATATCAGTTGTTCTATCGTAGCATCTTTTTTACATTTGTTGTATCAGTTGTTCTGCCATAGCATCTTTATGGTTGTTGTATTAGTTGTTTTGCAAACTTAATCTTTCTGTTGTAACTAACCCTTTTGCTACAATTAACTTCCTGCTGTAAGACACTTAATGTTAAGTCCATAAAACATGTGCTAGTGCTTGTGGATTAACGTGAATACATATCTATTTGTTTTTGTTATCTCTATTTTTGGATGCTAAGCTTATGCACAAACTGGCCCATAGCACAGTCTTGCTAGAATATTGGGCCAAGCCCAACTCTCCGACCCACAACAGAACAGGCCTAGAGGCAACAAAACGGGCCTCAACTCGTTAAAAAAAAAAAAAAAAAAAAAACACCCACAAACTATAAATATATTACAAATACCAAATAAATATTCAATTTAAATTCAATTATTATATTAAAAAATATAGCTTTTTCTATTAACAATAATAAATGGATTATTCAATTTTATATGAATGGTATAATATATCTAAACAAAATTTATGAGTAAAAAATATTAAAAAGAAATTGAATTAAGATTTCTTTTTTTTTGGGTAATTTTAGTTTAGGTATTTCTCATAAAATATAAAAATTTTAGCTCACATTTTAAGCAAAATAACAAACATGTACCTTAAGATTTGTGTGTGTTTTCATTTCTAAAAAAAATTAATTAAAAAAAAACCTATTACTTTTGATTAGAAATTGTGTTGTGCCTTTGTGCTTGAATGTCTTTCTCTTTCATTAGAGTGTGTTTCTCTTTCTATAATAATTATAAAAAAAAAAATAAAAAAAATAAAAAAAAAGGGTGAGCGAGTGAGAGAGTTTTAGCTGAGGAACCGCACTCCACATAAACCTTTTTACCAATAAAAAAATTTTAAAAAAAAAATGTTCTTTTTTATACTTTTTATTTTCAGTGGGAAGAAAGTTAACTAATCCTAAACTTTGTTAAGAGTACGAGAATGAATCTAGAATATATTTGTCTCTATATAAGACCAATATACAACAATTAGATTGCTTTGTCACAAAATAGATTGAGTAAAAAATTAAAACAATTAGATTGCTAAAAAATAAGTAAGCACTATATATAATCATGTGAGCTTCTAAATGAATGTTGAAAATAGAAAGATGTAAAGAGAGAGAGAGAGTGTGAGTGAGAAATTCAAAGCAAGAATTTATGTGATTCAGTTTGATGCTTTATATCCTGTTAAAGATATGTTAGAGATACCCAATATAATAGACCAAAAACAATCCTTCTAGTCTAGAGTTTAGCTAGTGGTGGCTCTAGGCATTTTAAGGTGATCACTAAGAAATTTAAATTATACAAAAGTTAATAAAGAGATAAGATGGGAATTGAGAATGATGAGACGATAGTAATAAAGTAAGATAATTAAGATGATAATAGAGAAGAGAAAGAAAAATGGATGATATTTGCTACAATGGAGAGTTGAGTAGCTAAGGAGTGGAAACTATAGCAATTGTAAAGCCAAAAAGAGCATAATTGGCGGCACTACCAAGGAGAACTCATAACTACAATATTTTTCTTAAGTCATTTTTTCCAAGGAAAATGAATTAGAGATTAATTTTTTTATAATAGGTTGAAAAAGTTACAAATTTGAATGATTATTTTTATTTTTCTTTTTGAAAATAATGGTCCCTTGTAATATAGGATTTGTACTGTACTCTCTTATATTAAAAATGTAGCTCTTTAAGGTTTCTTTCGAAGACGTAGGCTGTTAGGTTGAACCACGTAATTCTTGTGTATTCTTGTGTTCTGTACTTTATACTTCCGCTTTCACATCTATTCTAGCATATTTTACATGATGTATCGATACTAATATTTAACACTGTATCAAAGCCAAACTTTGTTCTTGGCCTCTAGCAAAATCTCTCAATCAAGCTTGCTCCCTCAACCTTCAATTTCACAGATTCTCTCTACCACTGTTTGCTTGCAATATGAATCTGTAGACACTTGATTTTGCATCCATAATTTAATCAAGGAAGATGGCTAGAATGACCATTCATATACCCAAAATTTAGAGTTGCATTACATGCATTAATTTATTCATTGCATATCATAAAAATGATCTTGAGGCTCTAACGGTTGCGACAGTATGCCTGATTTCCAAATCAAACAGTTGGATTGAAAGATATCGCATGATCAAGTTTGCACGGTCTGCATGCATTTTGTTTAGGTGAAACCAACCATGCATGATTAATTTAAATTAATTCTAGTTAGCTAGACAATTAAAATTTATTAAATAATTTTGTGATTGGTTGTTAGTTAGTGTTAAAAATGGACTTGCTTGCATGGGCATGGGAATAAAGTGGATAATCAGATAACAACGAAATTGTGGATAATCAAGACTTTTTGGAGTGTTTATCTACAAGATAATTATCACTATAAAGATTGAATATCCAAAAAAGAGATTTAATTTTTAGAATACGGATTAAAAACGTGACTAAGTGCAAGTCCCGGCTAAAAAAAACTCAAAAAAGGAATCCAAAGTGGACCAAAACTCAAACACGAGTCTGGCACCCAAGAGGGCCATTCGACACTCTTGGAGTGCCGATCAGCACTTCCCAAGTGTCAATCAGCACTTCTCAAGTGCTGATTGGCACAAACTTGAGGCCCAGCCCAAGGACTCTTGGATTGAGATAAACCTTACCCTTTTCCTTTTTTTAGAGATAAGGACACGACCCAATTCGTATCTGATCATTCAGGTAATTTTTCGAAACTTTCCAATCTCTATAAATAAAGGATGCCTTTCAAAATTCAGCACACTTTTTAAACTTTCTGACCCCCCCTCCCCCCCCCCCCCCCCCCCCCCCCCGTCGGGCTCTTCTCTGCTTTTCAATTCCCCTTACGTTAAAGAAGTTCTGAAGGCTTTTGCCTTAGGATTTTTTTTTTTTTTTTTTTTTTGGTAAGCAAAGTATTTTAGGATTCAAAGAGTTGAATAAATTTCTTTGAATCCTAAAATATTCTTTCACTAATTGCAAGAGGTATTCTATTTTTTTTTTCTTTTTTCTCTATTAATTTTGGTTTATGATGCATGAATAGGTTTAACATGTTTTATTATTTCTGGTTCTTGATATAATTGCCATGTTTTGTTTGAAGTTTTTCTTTAATATGTTCTTAGATGATTGTTTATTGTGATTCTTTTTCTTAAATCTCAAAATCAGCTGTTGATTATCTGATTTTCTTTAAATTCAAAAACTAATATGAAGTTTTCAGATCTAAATTTTTTAAAGATTCAAAAACTGATCTGTATTTTCAGATCTGATTTTTTTAACACCAAACCGATCTATATTTTTATTAAATATGGATCTGATTTATTTTCTAATGCACAAAACTAATCTGTGTTTTCATTAAATACAGATCTGATTTTTTCCCAATGCACAAATCTGATCTGTGTTTTCATTAAAGATAAATCTGATTTTTTTTAGAAAAAAAGTTTTCTTTTATACAAAATTGCAGATTTTGAAATTTAAAAGAAGGGATTTAAAGTTAGGTTGATTTTTCTTTTTATGTGATGCATGCATAATAAATTTATCTCATGAATGTGGATCCTCTTTCAAAAAGTCATTTTAAGAAAAAAAAAAAAAAAAAAAGATCTGATTTCTCAGTCACAAATCTAATTTTTTTAACTTTCCAAAACAGGTCTGGTTTTTTACAAAATCTTTTTTTTTTTTTTTACAACAACAGATCTAATTTTTCTTGATAAAATCTTTCTTTTTACCCTTTACAAAAATATATATGATTTTTTTTTAACAAACAAAATTTTTTTTTTTTTTTTATCTTTTAAAACAGATTTGATTTTTCTTTTAAAAAGAAAACATATTCATGAGGTAAATTTATTTAGATTAATTCTTGTCAAGTGTTTGTCATATGTGTTCAACATATTATTCAACATAATGCAAAAAGGGTATATTGGTCATTAGAGTCTAGAGACCAAACTCTGTCTGGGCGGAATGGGTGCCTAACACCTTCCCATTCCGTAACCTAGCACCCAAGCTTAGGATTTTTGGATAAGTAGATTAGTGTCTTGTCTTTTTCTAATTTTGGTAGATTGTAATTAGGACCAAAATTTTGTATTCTTTTGCATAGATTGTAACTAGGACCCAAAGCCTTGTAGGTTTAATTTACTAAGATTGTACTTTTCTTTATTCAATCAATGATAGTCAAAGTATTCTGAACATGTAATTTGTATTTATATTTTCTTTTTCTTTTTTGTATAAAAAATAAGTGGCGACTCCACACCACTTACCAAAAAGAGAGGTGCCCTTACAAGCACCCAAATCTCTTTTTTGAGAGTACCCGAAGTTCTCGGTCTCTCACAAAATCTTTTATTGAAGAATTTAGATCAAGAGCCCACAGGCCTATCACAGCAGCCATCATCAAGTTCTCCATGCGCCGCATCATGGTTCTCACTCACAACTCCTTATTTAGGACCACGCACCACTTTGACGGCTATCCATTATCCTATTTGTAAAATCACTGAACGACTTAGCTAACTCGCAAGTGACCCGCAAAACTCTCTGCCTAGATAAATTTTTTAGAGTGTTTTCCTCATTTCTTTACCCACACTATAAAAGCCCACATTACCTACGAAATTGTGAGGAGACTTTCAGAGAGAAAACCCTAGCAATATACTTGAGAGTTAGAAATTGTAAACCCATAATCAGCTACACAATTTTTCTTAGTTTTCCTCTACTCCTACCCCATCCAACTACAAATTCTTGAGAGGTTCTAACCCAAATACTTACCTCACCCAATCTGAGTGTCAAGAGAAGTTTCAGTGCGTGTGGGAGGTATTGGAAGAATCCATCAATTCGCGAATGCAATTTGGAGCTAATTGCGGGATCCGGATAACTAGTGAAGAAATGACTCGGTAAAGTCCATTGGGAGCTGGAACATGGAGGGTCCAAATACACTGGTTAGATTAGGCTTGGAGGGTCTTTTTGATATCTTTGTACTCCAACTTTATTCACTAGTATATCATTTCGGCTTGGAGTGCCGCGGATATATTTTTTGCCGAGTACTTCAGTTTCCTTTTCGAAAACACGTCTCGTTGTTTGCATCTCTCTTCTCTTACTCTTTAAGATTTACGTTTATTGCTTATGATATATGCATATGCTTTAGGTTAAAGGCAATCTAGCTGTAAGTTTTAATTTAGAGATCTAAACAAGCTATTTGCATTATTTGAGCTTTCATCTATCAACCACGTAAATGGTGGTCTGAAAATGATTGATGTTGCGTTAATCATAATAGTGCATTTCAATAATTTATGAAATTTACTGTGTTGTACTAGCATTTTTTAGTTTATTTTTGTTGACGACAGGTCTGACTCAAGCTTTTTTGAACGTTTATGAAGTAACTTGAGAAGTCAATCCTTGAGCTGAAAATGCAACCAATGGACTAATCAAAGAACTTTTTCCATTGGGATCCCTAACCAATGAGACAGCACTTGTCCTTGCAAATGCACTCTACTTTAAGGGAGCCTGGGCTAAAATGTTTGATGCATCTGACCACACCAAAAGACTTCCATCTTCTCAATGGACAGACTACCATAGTTACCTTCATGACCAGTAATCCATATGGAAAACATTTTTATAAATCCTTTGATGATTTTAAGATACTTCGAATCCCCTACCAATGTGGTCAAGAACCTTAGAAATTTTCAATGTACTTTTTCCTTCCAAATGCGAAAGACGGCTTGCCAAATCTAATTCAAAAGTTTAGTTCAAACCCTGGATTCTTAAATCAGCACTTCGAGCTAAGACTAGAGGAAATTCCAGAACTTTGGATCCCCAGATTTAAGTTCTCTATTGAGTTTGAAGTTTCGGATATCATGATAGAAATGGGCCTTAACCTACCTTTCCAACCTGGAGAGCTGACAGAAATGGTAGATTCTCCCATTAGTCACAGACTTTTTCTCTCAAAAATATTCCGTAAGGCATATATTGAAGTTAATGAGGAAGGTACAAAAGCCGCAGCTATCACAGCAGCACATTTTCTACTTCAGTGTGCTAGGCATCCCATTCCAAGATTTGTGGCCGATCATCCTTTTATGTTAATGATAAGGGAAGAAACTTCAAAATTTGTATTATTTATTGGAGCAGTGCTTAACCCACTTTAGTGTTGAGATTTATTCCTATACTAATACGAGTTCAACATTTGGTTATGGGATGTGCAAGTTCGAATTATCCTATAAATAATATTATTTAAATGCTATTGGGTTTGATAGTGGAAGAAAGTTGTTGGAGTATTTTAATATTAATCAATTAAAATGAATAAATATTACAACATAAATGTAAAAATGTGGGAATGAATATGGAAGATGAAGAGTTAGTAAAAATATTTAATCTCACATTGAAAATGAAAGGGACTATTTTATTCTTTTTAATTGTGGTGATTAATAGACTAATATGAATTGATTTAGATATTGAGCTAGATACTTACGCAAAGAAAAGGTGAAGGGTGGAGGTTACATTGCGGCCATCACATATCGATCTTGTAATATGTGTGTTCCTGGCAATTTATGAAAGTAGCAGAGGACCAAGGCGGGTTGATGCATTTATGGGCCTAAAGCGAAAGCTGAGATTGAGGCATTTTATATATTTAAATAAATTTTTTTAAAAAAATTAAATATTACTTAAACACTATGATTTTGTTTTAGATGTAATTATTACTAATTAACATGAATTGTGTAGAATTTTTTTTTTTTTTTTATGAAGTCTATAGACAAAAAAATTTGAGAAAACTTTTCACGCTTGTTGGTGCGGTGGATTGATATTAGTAAGTAAAAAAGTGATGTTTATAGTAATAGGGATGACAATTTTGCCCCGCTTTACTTAACCCGCCCCTCTCCGCTTCGCCTCATGCGGGTTTTCCCTGCCTTGCAAAGGTGATGGGGTGAGGATGGGGCAAGATTTTAGCCCCGCACCACGGGGCAGGACGGGGATAGGTTTAGACATTTTAGACCCACCCCGCCCTGCCCCACCCCCCCCCATATTGCTAAGGATTATAATTGTAAATTTTTCATACCCTAAAACCCTACTATATTTAAACAAATATATCAATTATAGCTTATTTTATTCTACCCAATGTGATTTTCTACCTTTATTTTGTTATGTGTTATCTATGAGGTTTTTTTTTTTTTTTTTTTTTTGTGATTGTCTTGTTAAACAATTGGATATATTATTCAATTTTTTCTAAAAATTGATTTGATTTGATGGATAAATTTGGTTGTAATTTCAAGTATATTTTTTATTAATGAAATAGGTATCATTAAAATAGTTGTAGGAAAATTAACAAAAAGTAGAGTTTTACAAGGTGGGGCGAGGCTTCACTGGGCCCTAAGGGGCGGGAATGGGGTGAGAAAGTTGTCCCCGTCATGCGGGGTGGGACGTGGATGGAGCAAAACAAAATCATGCAAAGCGGGAACAAAGTCCCCATCATTCGGCCCCGCCCCGTCCCATTGTCACCCCTAAGTAGTGAACCTAGGTGAGAACTAGCAAAAGTTTGCCAACTCAATTATTGTGAAAAATGTTATGAATTTTTTTGTGTATTGCTCTTTTTTTTTTTTTTTAGAAGTGCTATATTCACAATATTTTTCACAACAAATCTTAGATTTTAAGTTATTACTTGTTCTAATATAAACCCACCGGTAATTTTTTTTTTTTTTTTTTTTGCCATCAATAATAGCCTGTAACAACCTACTACTTAAGATTGTGAATGTAATATTTTTTTTTATTTTTCTTGTTTTTAATTTGATAAAAAAATTATTATTTTAATTAATGGCTAATATTTGGATTTAATTAAATTAAAATTTTAGGCTTTTTTTTACATGGGGCTTTTGGCGATATCAATTACTTATACAGTGGAGCCGATGCTGGCTGTACTGTTGCAGATGCGACTGGGACACTGGGTGCAGTTGCACACGCATCCCACATGTTTTTTTTTTTTTTTTTTCCTAAATCTAATACGGTCGGGACATGGCCCGATACAGGTAGGACACCAGAAGAACAACACTAACCCATCTTCGTCACAAAACTTCTCGTCTTTGCCTCTGGTCCTTCATCTTCCTTTTGGTTTGTTGTTTGTTTTTTTTTTTTTTTTTTTTTTTTTTTTTTAAATGAAACGTTGCTCTTGTTTTCTCCGCTTGTTTAGTGTTTACCACATATCTATTCTTTTTAGTATTATGGGCTTGGGAATATGACTGGGCTTGAGAACTCTCAGACTTATTAAGTCTTGGACCCTTCTCCCAAGTCTAATTTGATATATGAATTAGACACACACGCCTTTTATTTTTTTTGATAAAAAAAGAGGGAGTATTATTAGCTATATATAAAAAAGTTTATACAACAATAGACATTTCAAGCCTTAGGGAACATAGTCTACTAGTCCCAAGATTTTCCATATCCCATACAAAAGGTACATACACAAAAGTGGGGACAAGTATCGTAAATTTCCAAAAAGCACTATTGTTGCTTTCCCGTCTTTGCTAAAGCATCCGCGCAGCCATTAGCTTCACGGAAGATGTGGCACATCTGGATGGTCCAATTGCGTTCCATAAGGTTCCTACAATCACAGAGTAATGGAATAGCATTTGGTGAGATATCATTTTTAGTGGTTAACCATGAAAGAACTATCATTGAGTCAATTTCAAGATTAATAAATAAAAAACCCAACTCCCATGCCAGAATTAGGCCCTTTCAAACTACTCATAATTCCGCAATATTATTAGAAGTAATACTCATGTTTAAAGAAAAACCTGAAATCCATGCACTAGCACTATTGCGCAACAAACCGCCTGCACTAGCCACTCCAGGATTACCTATAACACTACCATCCGTATTTAATTTTATAAAAGGCTCTAGAGGAGCAATCCATTTAATGATCATGGGGATCCTAATTTTAATAGTCTTGTCAGGGCAAGCTAGATAGAGATATTTTGTAGCGAACTGAACTGAACTTGTGCCCTTTTTTTCAATTTTATATTCTAATTTCTATCATTTAATAGTTATATATTCATTTTATTATCCATTATTACTCTTAAATTGATATATATTTAACATTATATGGAAAAAAAATGCTTAACAATATATAGAAAATAAAAATAAAAATATATTTAATAATTAATTAATAAACATATTCCCGCCACACCCATGTCCTCCTTTTTCAAAAATTATTGTATCGTTGCACCATACTTGCACCCGTATCGGTGCAAGTGTTTCCTAGCAGAGGACACACTAGCATAGAACAAAATGCGTGGGAATGTTACAGTTTTAAATTAAAACGAGTTATAGGAATTTAATACGTGTGTATATAATCACGTGTATACAAACACACACACAAACAAAATCTGTTACAAGATCTCAAACAGTTCCTATGTCACATAATAGATCATGTAAAAAAATCAAACAATTAGATGATCGGATAAATAATTATACAGTATAATCATGTAAGCATATAAACGAAGGTCAGTTCGTTCGTAAACATGGTTAATAACAAATTAAACCATGCATACATTATCATATGCATTAGTATTACTTTTTATCACCAAACCAAAACTTCAATTGACTCAATTATCATAATTTCGATCATCTTTTTTATGGATCTGACGAATTTGACTAGATTGAGCATAATAGGATTAGGCTCAGGCATCTTGTACAATTACTGTTGGGTGTACACATGTCAATGAAATCTCATATTTGAATAATTAATGATAAAAATAATGAGTGGTTAATATAATATAATTGAAATCATATTCATTGGGCTTAGACCTTTTGGGTTAAGGGTGTCTCTATATGTTATATTAACTACTCAAAGAAGCTCTCTAAGTTGTTTATCTTTTCAACAATTACCCCCTTTCTACTCACAAAATTCTTTTTCCACTTCCACTTTTTAAAACTTTTCTTTCTTTATTTATTCAATGGCTAAGATTAAAAGTTACTTTTTCAATTCTCAATCTCAACCATTGAGAACTATTGCATCAAGTGCAATACCATAAGTATTGCACCTAATTTTAATCCAACATAACAACTCTACTTGAACTGGTTTGTCCGTAACTTTGTAAATTTAATGAAAAACATTCTTAGGGTGTAGTTGTCATTTGCCAGTAAAGTTGTCACTAAATTTCATAAGTCTTTATGATACTCTCCCTCATATGTGGCCCACAACAAAGGGCCCCGCTTTTCTATGTTTTTCATTTTATTCCAATTTTTTGAAAATTTTAAAATATAAATCATTGCTTTCAATTTTTTGGATTCTTCCTTAATTGCATTCTTCCAGAATTAAAAGTCTTCTTTAATTAATCAAGATAACTATATTATACGACAAGATAAATTAAATTTTAATAATTGACATTACCCACTTGAAGCATATTTTTAGACAAGTATACATATAAATATATACTTCATCTGTTCCAAATTGTTTGACCTATATTTCATTTTTCTTTAAAAAGCCAACAATTAAATTTTCTAACATACCCCATACTTTATTTAGAAATTCAATACCTCACTTTCACTAAAGTGTAAATTAATATGGGTAGCTTTGGAATAATGTACCTTTTATATAAAAGAAAATACTTTAAAGGATGTTCTCCTAAAAACAAGTCTTATGTTCACAAACTTCTTGTTCACGAAAATACATTAAAGGATTTTTTTTTTATATTTAAATCAAGTATTATGTTCACAAACTTGTTCATAAACATATTATTATTTTTGTGCTTAATTTATATATATTAATAGGTAATACTTAGAGAAATTAGAATCCAATTTCGTGTCATATGTCTAAATTTATGTGGGACCACACCATAATTATCCAATTAAGTTTTTTTAATTTTTGTGCCAAGTGAGTTAATGAATGCAAAATACTAAGAATCTAATATTAATGAACTATGAATTTTAAATTTTTTTAAAAATCACATATACTTAATAAAAATCATTGCATAACAAAGATCACCACATGTTTTATCTTATTAAAAATTAGGAAAATAATAATTATCATAAGCAATATTAAATTTAGGTAAGAATTTTAATATGTAACTAATTACGTTTACTTTTTAAAAAAAATAATTTGATTAATTATTTATATTTTATGGTAAAAATTTTGTTTAATTTTAAATGTATCTATACGTATGCATGTATTACATACTATTTTGTTAATAATTTGACTAATTATTTATATTTTTATAATAAAAATTGTGTTTAATTTTAAATGGGTTACATGCTAGTTTGTATAATAGTCAAGTCTAAACATGAGCTTGAACTTGTCTTATTTTACTGAACAAATGAACGTAATAAACAATTTGGTCATTCATAACCCTAATCAAAATTATGCTTTCATATATAAAATCATGCATGGTCAAACACAGATTAAGACCAATTTTCCCCTAATCATATATTGAGCGCATATGAAATTAATTTTAAGATCAAGGTTAATTATGAAATTTTCACCCATGTGAAATTACCTTTTTTTTTTATAATCTAAAAAATTAAAAAGTCAAAAGTCTCATAACTCAACTGACGCTTTCTGATGTTTTCAATAGAAATGCTCAAGATTCATAAAATAAATTTTTATGCTTAAAAAGTAGGGTGTTTACATTCTTACATTCCGCACTTTCTTAACCAACTCGCTTTAGCATGGACTTTCTCACCATAATTCCTAGTCAAAGTACTGTGCTCCACATTCTTGCATTCCGCACTTTCCCGACTGGCCTTTTCAGTTACTTTGTTAATGTAGGGAACGACATTGAACCAAAAATTTTAAACCCTAAATTCCATTTTAGTCTAAAACATAAAATTTCATGGATAAAATTAGGTGACTATAAGCTAAACATTTCAGAAGCTGAATCAAATGTTAATAACAAAATTTTGAAGCGATAGGCATCAAAATGAAAACACCAAACTTTCAAATTGGTTTGGAACTTTAGTATATATTTTATTCTTAAATGGTAAAAATTTTGAAGTTAAAATTAATTTGATCATCTCAAGAAAAAATTCTAATTTAGTCTATGGTATTAACATGTACAAATTGAGGCTTTTATTCTCTCACATCATTTTTAGATTAAGTCCTTCTTTATTTCAAAGCAAATGGTTACGTTACTTATGGTGACAACGGGTAATTAAATAGGTAATATGTCTTAATGATTAACCACTCATTTCATAGTTAATTGTGAGACCACTAACAAAGATGGACAACATGACTTCTTGAAAACGAAATCAAATGTTAAGGGCCAAACTGAAAATTTTGAAATATTCAAGGTCAAAATAAAAATAACTCCAAACCTTTAAGGACCACAAGTATACTTTAACCTTTTTTAATTAATATCAATTTAGTTTCAATTTTATCATATTTCATATTTTCATTTCTCATCTTTTCATTTTGAAAATTTGATACTACACTTGATCTTAGCCAAAAGGCCGAGAACAAATCAAATGGTTACCTAACTTATGGTGACAACTTGCACTTATATAGGTGACTAGTCTTAGTTCGAATTTTAGTAAATTTTATATTCTCTTTTTTTTTTTTTTCTTTTTTCTTTTTTCTTTTTTTTTTCTTTTTTTTTTGGATAATTTGATAACTACCATGAGTAAAGGAATGTAACCATGTACCAATCTTTGTTCCACTAAGGAAAAGCCCGACCAACACGTTAAAACATTGAGTCTTTTGTTCTCCGTTAACTAGAAGGACATGCTCTTGTAAGAACCGCATTGATCCATATACCAGAAGGAAACCTCTTGAGTCTTTTCCACGTTTCTTTTTTTAAGTTTCCGTGGGAATAAAATTAAGTAATCCTAAAAGTTTTGGGAGTACGTGGATGAATCTAGAATATTTGTGTCTCTATATAATATAAGAACACTATACAAGAAACCCTAGTAGCCACAAAGGAGAAAACATATTCATAATAAATAGTTGAGAGCAGAGCAATATCGCGCGTTGTAGCCATGGCTGTTCTTTTCAATCTCTTTCTTCTTTCTTGCTTCACTTTGCTGTGCTTCACTACTAGTACTACATCCTTAGCCACCACTAGTCCCACCATCACAAAACCTAAGCGGTTGGTCACCAAACTCATTCACCATAATTCGGTTTACTCTCCATACTACAACCCTAAGGACACCATAGCAGACCGAGCTAGACATGCAATAGACGGTTCAAATGCTCGTTCAGACTACATATGGAAGAAGATTCAAGGGGTTTCTCTAGACACAGATGATGTGCGCGCTGGTGTTATTGCAGAGACTAAGCATGAAGGGTTTATGGCAAATATATCCATTGGTTCACCTCCTGTTCCACAGCTCCTGGTTATGGACACAGGCAGTGGTCTATTGTGGACTCAATGTCAGCCTTGCACTCACTGTTTTACCCAAGCTCTTCCAATTTTTAATCCTCCCGAGTCTTCCACATATAGTACGCTACCTTGTACGTCTCCTTCTTGCTATCGAGCTCCCGGTAGCAATTGTCAAGCTTCACATTGCGCCTTCAAACAAGGATACATCGATGGCACCTCTGTATCTGGGTTTTTGGGCACTGAAAAGTTCACCTTTGAGACTTCTGATGAAGGAATAACATCAATACCCAATTTAGTTTTGGGTTGTGCAAATAGCGTGGCTGGTTTTGGTGGCCAAAGTAGCGGAATACTTGGTCTAGCCGCTGACAAAATATCTTTGGTGAATCAAGTGGGTACTAAATTCTCTTATTGCTTTGGCCCTATTAGGGATCCTCAATATAGTCATAATCAGCTGATTTTTGGGGATGGAGCAATAATCCAAGGCTCTTCTACCCCAATTGAAATTTTGGCTGGCCTTTACTTTCTAACCTTAGAAAGCATCAGCGTGGGAGAGAAAAAGCTAGACATTTTGCCTGAAGTGTTTACAATGACTCCAGCAGGCAAAGGTGGAGTAATGATTGACTCGGGTACAACACTTACTTATCTTCCAAGAGGAGCGTTCGATCCACTTAACACTGAAGTTCGGAGATAGATGGATGGCATGGTACAACTCGTGTCAAGACCTAGCTATGCAGCTCCATGCTTCAATGGGGTCATCAATCGTGACCTTGTTGGGTTTCCAGTAGTAACCTTTAACTTTGCAAATGGGGTTGATTTGGCGTTGGACGTAGAGAGCTTGTTTATCGAAACAAGTCCAAACCAATTTTGCATGGCTGTGCTTCCGAGTATAGCAAATGACATGACTATTATTGGAGTAATGGCTCAACAAAATTATAATATTGCCTATGATCTTGCTGGGAACTCAGTTTCCATGGAACGGATAGACTGTGAACTGTTAGAGTCCTAGAGTGAAGTGAGATGTCTTTGGAAGAATTATTATATTTTCTATTTTATAAATTTTCTAGAATAAGATCTTATTAATTTTTTTATTTTTTTTTATTAGGATTTTGGTGTTGTTGCTAATTAAGTCAAATGATAAGGGTGTTTTGCTCTTTTCCTCCAAATAAGATCTAGTACGTCTTGTTTAGTACATAGATATAATGGTTTTCACTTTTCAAAATGAGCAATGTTTGTTAAACACATGCCAAAAAAAAAATTTAAAAAAAAAAAAGCCAACAACAACTTCAATAGTGACAAATTCACAGTTTTCAACTTAGATTCACGATATAAGCAGTGATGGGTAACTGACCTCGCTAAGACACTGAAAGATTGGAATTTTTCAACAGGAACTTAGAGTTTTGGCATTTAAATTTGATAAAGTTTAGTTACAAACTTAGTTATAATCAATTACTACAACTCTACTCAATATCTTTTTATTAGATATAAATTTTGACAAATTTACTATTGAATTACATTTTCTTCTTATATCCTTCGTACTTGCAAAATTTCCAAAAGATCAAAGACTAATACTTTCTTATTAATAAAATATTTAAATTTCAAGTTTTTTGTAATCTAAAATTATGCATAAAAAATAAGTTTAAAAAAAAAAAGTAAATAACATTTTATTAGCATGAAATTATATATGCATGTTAAGAAAAGAAAAAAACACACAATCCAATTGTTACATTTTCAAAATATATAATCATGTTAATATCTTTTAATGAGAGTGGGGAGACGTTGTAGTTTAGCTACAACCAAATTTGTAATCAAACTTTGTCCGTTTAAATTTTAGAGATTTAAATGGAGTTTAAGTGTTCAAAGTTCAAACATTATATTGTTATATATTAGCCTCAGGCCTCTCATCGGAAAACCATCAACATAGACCATAAAACCACCATCCACTTTTGGGTCCAATGGCAATCTAACAGAGGCATCAACAGATCAAGTTCTTCTCTCTTCACTTCAACTACTTAAATCTTCTTTGGTGGCTCCATCACCAATTCCTCCAAGAGAAGCAAGATAGTTGGGGTTTGATTTAGGAATACAGATATCCAATTAGAAATGGGTTTGAATTGGTTGGGTAATAGAAACAGATTGTTTAAGGTGTTTATAACTTTTTAATAATTAAAAAGTTGTCACGTCATTTAAAAATGATGTATCATTGTTTCATTAGATATATAGATAAAGAAACTAATAGAGGTGAATATAAGGACCTATGCTCACTTGAAATTTTCGGGAGCAAAACAACTTAATATAGAAACTTTAGGAACCTATAGTGAATCTTATCCTAAATGAAATCTCTTTTTTTGAGCCTTGACATATTCGAGATTGAATATGAATTGAACAATGTTAAATATATTATACAATCTAAATATGCTTAGGATAGTAGGGTAAATGGTGACTAAGGCACTAGTTGCTTCTAGAAATTTTTCAACCCGATTCATGATTCTAAACCTAGTCATGTGGATAGAGTGTGACCATATTCACATAGATTAGTAGATGAACTTAGCATGTGCATGAATTTTGAATTCCAAATATATGTGCTATTTGTTACTTCATTGAGAACCATCAATTTCATTGACATGATGCAAAGCCTAAGAATTTTATAATGCATTGGAAATTTGTTTGCAATTTGTATTAAGCTTGATTCGGCTAGTTAAGAATTTGGTTACTACTAAAATGTTTCAATATATATTGAGTGGACAAGCTCGCCTCATTTCTTCCCTTTTGCCTTTCAAATTGAGAGGAATATCAAGTTTTGGGGCTTTGGCTAAGCTCAGCACATGAGATGAGTTTAAGAGTAATTTCACAATAAGATCAAACTTATAACATTTTAGTATTTTATGAACCTCCATCCTTACCTCTATTTGAGGTTAGTTGCTTTAGCAAGGTCTTCCAATGCTTTTTTTTTTTAGAATACTAAATATTTTTAACACACACGCAGGAAGAGGGAAGAATGTCTTAAAGGAACTAAAAATGATGTATATACAAAATGGCCTAAAATGTAAAAACTTTATAGTTGTATAGCCCTTGTTGTGTGCCTAGTTCATTTGTTGGGTTGGGGGTGTGATAGCTTGGTTTTGTATTTTCTCAATTTTTTTTCTTCTTTTACTGCCATACACATCAATTTATCATTTCTTTTTGGTTCTCAGAGCTCTTTAAAAATAAAAATAAATAAAATAAATAAATAAATAAATAAAAACAACAACTACTACTAAGTTGAATTACATCATAATAAATAATTAAGTTAACACTAAATAAACATTAAGAAACTCCTATTGAATCTTTTATTTTTTTTTATTTTATTTTTGAGAAACTTATTTTATTTATATTTTGATAACACTAAATAATTACTAGTTTTATTTTTCATGTGTGTGCATGTGTGTATTATAAATTCCCCCGTCTTAAGTGGTGAAACTTTTATGTTCATACTTTGGTCTCCTAACAATGAAATCATGGTTTCACCTCTCAAATACATCTATATAATATTAAAAGCTGAAGCATAGTATTTAATGCAACGCTCACATAGAGCCACATCTGCAGCAATGTCATTTCCATCATCTGTTATATAGATTTTAAAATAGTTTTTGACAATTTTAAAATACTAATAAATATAAAATATTTTACAGCCCTATCTCCATCATAAAGCCCACTTCTTATAAATTTAATTCTACCATAAAGCCCAAACCCAAAACCTTTTCAACTAAAACCCTTTCTGAAACTCTGTTTTCACAAATACAACTTTCTATTTTTCTTTTCCTCTTGTTGCACGATTTTAGATTCCTCTCACCCTACGCTCTATTTTAGTTTCACCGTTTCATATTTTGTTCCTTCCCCTTCCCCACCTTCTGTTCTACGGTTTCACACTTATTTCACGCCAGCCTCTCTCCCTTATAACAAGCAGCCTCTCTGTCTCCCTTCCATCCTGTCTTACTCTCCTCACAGTATATAAATATTGACAAAACCTGGATGATTTAGTAGAGGTATTTCTAAATCCCAATTTCTTTTGTGCTTTGTTATTTTGCTTGATTTTTTTTTTTTTTCCTTTTACTTTCTAAATCATTTTTCTTAGGGTGTTGAATTTTTTATTGGTGGGTTTTTTAATTGGAGCTCTACTTCTTTTGGGTCTGTTCATTTTGAGTTTTTTGACTGGGTCTTATCCTATGAAAATTTTCAACTTATTGTTGGGTATTGTATATGGCAGATGAAGTGCATCTGTTTTTGGTAAAAAATTGAAGCTGGAAAAGGAAAGCATGGTGGAGAAAAGAAACCGGATTGCTTTTATCCATGACTAATTAAAAGAAGGAACAAATTTGGAGGTGATAAATATGTTCACAACCAATGTAATTTTGACCATGTTAATTTCCGCTCAAATGTTTTTTTATTCTTTTATGATTTGATAGATAACAGTAACTCAGCAAAGATTGGTATATTGTTGAGTTCATGTTGACTGGTATATTGCTTATTACTATTTTTTAATGAGAAAGGGGCTACTCATTGTTGTTTGAAATTTTCTTTGTGGTTTTATATTTCTGAAAGTGATCTACCTACAAGTTCCCACTCTATCCTCTACTTAATTGATCTTATATTTTCCCCGGTATTGATTGGTTCTTGTGGTTGATTTAATAGTATTATAGAGTGAATTGAGGAATTGAACATTTACTTAGCATAACGATGCTTTTGTTAGATTTTTATTCAACGGGCCAACCAACTGTCTTCTTAGATAATTTATATTAAATTTTCTTCAATGGAACTCCAAAAGTTTCTTACAAATTTAGATGTTATTTAAAGTAGAATTAAAAGTTCATATGCTTGATGCAAAGTGTCCTACACTGTCATCTATTACTTCATGTTTTTTTTTTTTTTTTCATTCTTATAACATTGTTCCCAATATTAAAACCACGCAAAGAGATTATTTTTAAAATTCCAAGTTCATTCATTATTTATGATGTTTGTAGGTATTAGGGGAAGCATATCAAGTTTTAAGTGATCCACTGCATCTTTCAAAAAAAAAAAAAAATCTTCTTTGCATCATCAAGTGCTTGAAGTTCTTTTGGAACTTCACAATTCAATGCAACATTAGGCTTGAAGATAAGAAAACAATAAGCAATAAGTGCTTCAAAAGCAATGACTAGGCTTATTAACATCCAGTCATAAACTTTTTGGAACCCAACTCTGAAGGACAGAACAGCATGCCTTAAAAGTGATTGGAGGGAGAGGAAGCTCACTTAAAAATAATTCAAATTATTTTAGAAATTGCAAGGAAAACAACTAGGCTACTCAACATTGGTTTGTAAGTTTTGAATCACCCTTACCCTCACAGTTTCAATCTCATTTAATGAGCAACTTCATTGATTATGAAAACTAAGTTTTCAGTGTGGTGGTACTAATTGAAGTTGTCCAAAAGGTGACAAGGTTGGTTGGATATCCAAGTTGTTTAGAGAGCTTGATGGTTGTGGGCATTAGAAATTTAATTGATGTGGATTCCATCAATTCCCATATTTGCTAGGTGCTTAGCATGTTTGACTGGATTGTAATGCTTGGACCATATCTCAAAGATATTTACTTTTATGATAATGTATTTATAAAGACATTAAAGTAATTTTGTACATGTAAAAATTTGTTGCACACAATTTTCTTGCTTTGGTAGCTAGCTTTTTTGGAACTAATTACGGTTTATTGTTAAGAATTAATTGTATAGCTGCTTTAAGTAACTTGATATTGGTTTTATTAACTTGAGTTGGGTTGTAGCTTAATTTGTTGATTTGGTTCAATTTGGTTTGGTTAACGTGTGGGAAAGTTCTAGGTAGGAATAAGCCAAAAATAGTGTGACAATCATGTAGTGCAAAATCAGGCAATATTGTAGTAGCTGAAGAAAATTTCCAAATACAGCATTTATACCTGTAAACTTTCATCCGAACCATTGTCTCTTGCCACAAGCTGTGATGCAAGAGCCACATCATCACCTTCCATAGTATCCCATATGCCTTTTGGGATATGATTTTGCAGATTCTCTTTTGTAACGCACAATAAATAACCGAATTACACCAGCCATGTGCCTCCTTAGTCCACAAGTGTCATAGATAGATTCAGAGCTATTACCACTATGGAGGAAGAGGTAGCAGTCTATCTAGATAAAAAACAAATATGCGTGCGATCAAAGCTTAATACAATTGCACATAGTCAGAACATATTACTTCTACTTTTCTACAGTGTATTCTTTAATGAGTTGCTTTGCTGGGAAATTCCATTGTAAATAAAGCTAGAATGTTTCTTCAAATATGTCCAACACTCAATTATAAATAAAATGAAAAGGCTATGCTAAAATATTTTTATATTATCTTTTGGTATGCTTGAATAATTTTATATTATCTTTTGGTTGTGTAAGCTGTTCAGTTCAAAAGCTGGAATATTTCTTCAAGTATCTCTAAATGTCAGTTGTAAATAAAATGAAATGCTCTGCTAAAATAGTCCTCATATTATTTTTGGTAGGGTAGCGTGTTCATATTATCCACCAATTATTTGAAGTGATTTTTAGGTGGGTGTAATCCAATGGTTTTCTATAATTTGATTGAGAAATGAGAATTAAGCCAAAACATTTCATGCAAGAGATATTGCTACTTCTGGAATTTTTTCAAAGACACCAATCAGAGATTGAATTTCTATGAGGTTGAATATATGTCATTGCTCAATGAAATGGATAGCTTAGGAGAGAATAAAAGTTAAGGGGAATAAAATACTGCAAAAGATAAGGTTCCTCAAGTTGTCTTTCTTGGGTTCATAAAATTTGAACTGTAGTAAAAAAAAATTTTAAAAAAATTTAAAAATTAAAAATTAAAAAAAAATTAAAAAAGGAAGAAGAGAGAGAGAGGCATATAGAGCATGCAAGTGAGAATTCGGGACAGTGCTAAAATAGGCAGTGGAAGCTTTTAACACAAAGTAAGAGAGTAAAACCAGAGGGAAGTTAAAAGCAAAAACAAAGGGAGATTAAAAAAAACGAGGTTGGTCTAAAAATACTTCTTTGTTTTCTTCATTTTTTTGAATCTATAAGTCCAAGATAATGCTTCCTTTACAAGTTATAGTTTATTGGTTTGCTTCAAGTCCTGTCCTACCACATGAATGGTTCACAATTCAAGTGTCCAAAAGTGAAAACAAAGTTTAACTCAGCTATGAATTTTCTTCTTCTCTTTACCTATTACATCTTATATATATATATACACACACACACATACATAAAAGATTAGTTTCAAATATTGACCTCATTTTTTTCATTGGTTAATAGCCACCACCCACTGCTTTTTCTTTTTTTCTTTTTTAATTTACGTTGTCTCATGTCACTACTAGGTTACTCCTTCCCACAAATCAATAAACCACTAAAATACATATATTATTTTTATATGTTCATTTTTCTATTTCATTAGTTCTAGTGGACAATTGCGTTTTACTTGATGTGGTTTAGATTTGTTTGCTATCAAAACACTCCTTTTTTTTAAGTGTTATATTCATAATATTTTCACAACAAATCACATATAGTAAATTATTATTAGTTCTAATTTGAATCAACAACTTAAATTACGTTTTTACCCACTCATAACAATCTAACACTTAAGATTTGTTGTAAAAGTGTTAATATTGTAAACATAGCATTTCTCTTTTCTTTTTCTTTTTTTCCCCAATAACAACTTATTCTTACCCCACTTATAACCAAAATAACTTTAATTGTTTACTAGCCTAAAATATCTTTAAACTTTACTGTGCTAAAAAATATAAGCTTAAATAATAAGTGAGCCCAACAATTGCAGCTCCGATTTCTCCTCATCTCAAAATTGGACATGACAATGGCCTTTTTTCAAAACCACCTATTATGCAGGTTTGAGCACTATTTTTAAAGATAGTCATAGTTCTCCTTTTATTAGTTCTAATTTGAATCAACAACTTAAATTACGTTTTTACCCACTCATAACAATCTAACACTTAAGATTTGTTGTAAAAGTGTTAATATTGTAAACATAGCATTTCTCTTTTCTTTTTCTTTTTTTCCCCAATAACAACTTATTCTTACCCCACTTATAACCAAAATAACTTTAATTGTTTACTAGCCTAAAATATCTTTAAACTTTACTGTGCTAAAAAATATAAGCTTAAATAATAAGTGAGCCCAACAATTGCAGCTCCGATTTCTCCTCATCTCAAAATTGGACATGACAATGGCCTTTTTTCAAAACCACCTATTATGCAGGTTTGAGCACTATTTTTAAAGATAGTCATAGTTCTCCTGTTATAGTCCATATTAAATTAATTCCTTGCCAAGGAAACCCATTGTTGATGGCTGCCATGCTCACTTGAGTGTTACACTCCTACCATGAACTGTGGATCAAAGATTTAATTGTGAAGTTTGCTAACTCACAAATGTTGGCATCAATTGGGTTGCAGGAAACATGGTTGAAGGAAATTTCCTGTGTTATAACAAATTCATGCTTTCTGTGAAATAGGCAGGACATATATCATATAGGATAGTTTCTAGACTATGTAATAAGTAGGTGTAAGTGTTGGAGTTCTATCACTTTTGAATTTTTTTTTATTAAAAAAAAAAAAAAACCTATTTAGGATGTTTTATAAATATTTCATTTTTAGAATTTTTCCATGCATTGCACGGGTTAGCGACTAATGATCAATTAATAGTGATCACATATAGGCAATCTAAAGTCCAATGCAATAGAGAATTGGCATTTTTTATGTAGTAACAAAAGGTGTGGTGTTTGTTTTACATAGTGTGTTCGCTGTGTTTTTATAACTTGAAAATATGACTTTAAATCAAGTTTTACACAGTATAAAACAAGTTTTTTCCTTACAATAATAATGAGCAGGAAAAGAGCATAAAACAAAAGAGAAACAAATAATACAAGAATTTGCAAGAAGCTTAGAGGACACGGTTTTATTTAAATTTTAAAGGACAAGGATACGGACATATGTCTCCAATTGCCACAAATACTAAAGATGTACTTCAAGCACCTATAGCAAATGACTATGTCAGTCCACACAAAGAACATTGAAAAAGATGACGGTACAATATGATATGATATGATAGGGATTAGCATTGCAATATATAGGTCCTCTAGCTATTTTGATGTGCTATTTCACATCTAGTTGTCGAGCTCCCTTATGATTGGGATCACAATTTCTGGTGACAATGGCTTTTCAATGAAATCGTCCGCTCCAGCAGCAAGAAATTCTTGTCGGTCCCTTCTATCAAAAAATGCAGTGATCCCCAAAATCTTGCTTTGGGCACCCATGGCACGAATCTGCTTAGCAGTCTAACATAAAAGATGGAACAGGATATTATTATCTTTTGGAAAAAGTACAATAAATCGAAAGTTAAATTGTACATGAAGACTGAAGTAGCATAAGTGTGTGTGTGAGTATATATATATATATATATATTGTTTTTTAGAGTAACATGGGATGGAGCATTTGAACCTGGACTCCTCAATTGGAAATACCAGAGGTACCAATTGAGTTAAAAAAAAAAAAAAACCTTTTGACGTATCAAAAGATATTTATTACAACAACTAATAAGATGAAATCGAAGGATGTAATATATACCCCAGGGCCATTCATGAAAGGCAGAAGCATCTCAATGATAATGAGACTGAAAGTTGCTCCAGAGGCAATGAGCTCCACTGCAGCCTCCCCAGTCTCTACAGCTTCTGTTTCAACACCATAAGAACGGAGGAGTGCAGTCTGTATGGCTCGGCATACACCTCCATTATCCACCACAAGCGCAGTCAGCTTGCTTTTGCAGGAAAAGCGCTGCCCTTCACTCTTGTCATTCCCTTCAGCTGAGCCTCCACTCATGCCCATGGGGGTAACATGATCAACTGCTGCTCCCATTCCTTCTAAAATCCAACTAATAACTTCTGCACAATAAGATGGGAATGAAAATGAACTAATTTAGACACAATTACATCAAGCAATAGCTCATATAATTAAGTGAAATCAAACTGATATTATCCAAAAAAATGAAACATACATCTCTGTTCATACACATTTGTTTCTTCCACAACAAACTCGAGCTTCATTTTTTTTTTTTTTATAGGAACTCTAGCTTCATTTTATAGATAAATACTTGCAAAGGCTTCATAGGTAAACGCAATTATAATTTATAGCTATAAAACTAATAAGAATTCAATTGGAGCTACTCCGTTTAGTAACGTAGGGCCAAAGCACTTTTTGGCCCAACTGCAAACAGCAATATCTTCTGTCTAGAAATACAAGAACTTAAAGAAATTAACGAACTCAGGAACAACTATGTAACTGCTCTAATATTGTGAGGATACAATGATAAGAATTCAAATTAGAAAGGGGAAAATTATATTTTTTAAAAGAATCCCACTGCACTGTTTTAGGACATCTCTAGGCAATATTGTGACTTACCAAAACTTTACTGTGAATAATGAGTGGTAAAAAAAAGTGATAGGTCCATGTAAAAGTTATTGTATACTACTCATAAGCAACCACATCAGAGTTGTTACACAAAAGTGTGGTCCTAGAAGAATTGGAAATAATTATATCATCACTGATTGGAATGCAGCTTCTGTTATCCTACAGAAAAAGAAAAAGCAAAAAATCTAATAAAAAACAGATAAGACTAAGGCCAGTGAAGTGTTCTAAAGAAGTATAAAACTCTTTGCTTACAACTTTCCCCTTAAAGAAATCAACGTAGTAAAGGGTTGGAAATATCTGCTCAAGATAGATTATGCAACTCTCTCATGTGATTTAATAATTAGCATGCATATAACAGCTAACAGAAGAAAAATACAACCTACATCACAGTACATTTACCTTGGTCCATTCCAACTGACTAAAGTATACTTGTAAAACTATAGGGATAGAAGTTCATAAATCAATGACAAAGCTTTCTTTGCGTCCATTCAATCCAATGACAGTCCTTTCAACTTAAACTCAAGTGCATATTGACTAAGCCAGAACCACTACTTCTTGTTTAAGAAAATGAGATATATATATATATATATATAAATCAAACAATGCAAGCAAGGTCTAAGATGCAAGGATTGTCCTGGTGAACTAAGAAACTGTCCTTTTCTGGGAGGCTGCAATTGCTATCCTTAGTGCTTTATAGCCTACAGTTATACCATTCTAACATCTTCATACCACCTAAGATGATCAGCAATTTAGCAGATTCCCACCAGACTGGAAGTGATTACTCACGTACTAAGTAGCTTTCAATTCAATGTGTGACATAGAGTGGGGAGGTTTGGAGCTAAAGAGAGTAGAGGATTTGAACAAGGAAACAATCCTTCTCGTATTCAGAAACATTTTGCACAAGTTGGTTTGATTTGAGCGTGTCATCTCAAAGTGAACCATTTCGATGAAAATCATCTTCAACTAATCTAGAGCAGATCATCTCAAAGTAAACTAAATCCAGAGCAGATCATCTCGAAGGTAAATTGCAGCAACTGTAACATATTCAAGCCTAAGTCATTATTCTAACATCAAATTAATTCTAAACAAGCAAGAAATCAGATTAAACATAGATCAACAATTAAATATTGCATCAAACTTCACTAATACTTGATTGAATAAGATCATAAATACAAAGCAAGAAAATTACAAGCATAAAGTCTTCTATAAAGCCTAAAGAGTACCATATCATGCCTAAAACTACTAGATCTCCCAAGAAACTAAATACATATGATCTCAGAATTGCTCTGGTATGTTCTCGGTTATGCGTGGCATCCCCTTCTTGTAGAATGAGCCTCTATTTATACTTGAAGCCTTGACGGTTATGCCCAATTAAACTTTTCATGTGTTTCTTCCTAATGATTTTCCAATGATAACTGTCTCGATGTTAAGATAAGAGGGTTTGGTAACCTCTCATAACCGCTTTATTCATGTTAGTCTTCTATAAGACTATAACTGCACGAGGTAACTGCCCATAACTTTCTCGAGGTAGTTGCCCCTATCTTATAGAATTGCTTTGTAATCCAATCTAACACCACTTGTCATTCTCCCAGGCCTTAATCTTTATCTTAATTAAATCCTACCTGGGCATCCACATAATCTTCACTTTTTACATGGCTTCTCCCTATTTTGCCATGTAAACCATTAATAAAATAATTATTCGGCCCAACAAGGCATGTGCTTCCATGACCGAGCACATTAATTCAATGCATTCTTTTTCTTTCACTCTGTCTCGTTTATTTTCTTGTTCTTCTAATGTTTTATATACTTGAGCTTGAGCATTATATTAAAATTATATCTCACATTTTTAAACATAATAAAGCTATGTCTTGAATTTAAAAGCATAATTTCTTCGTATGAATGCTAGGTATCGTATTGATGAGCTCTGAAATTTTTTTTTTTTTCTTTTTTTTCTTTTTTTGGTGACTGTGGACTTAT
This sequence comes from Quercus suber, assembly GCF_002906115.3. NCBI lineage: Eukaryota > Viridiplantae > Streptophyta > Magnoliopsida > Fagales > Fagaceae > Quercus > Quercus suber. Next base: position 407,868 of record NW_027069725.1, on the reverse strand, counting down.
TGTAAGATAATAATACCTGAACAGCATTCTCCTGACGTGCTCTGATTAAACAATTTTCAAGATACTTCACTCTGTCATTGCTCTACAAACCAAAGGAGGAAAACAATATATGAATAAAGGGATAAATCAACAAGAAATCAAATATGATTTGCTGTTTTTTCAAGTTAAAAGTTAAGATTGTGTAATTAGTGTACCAAGATATACCCTTTTAAGCCCTGTAATTATGTGAAAACTTAGCTGGTATTGCTCCCAAATGTCCTATACATCATAATTCAACTAGATTTTTTCCGACACGCAACAAAATATAGATTTCTGTAAAAACACATGCTTACTTCAATATTTGGTAATAGAGCCATAAGTATCTGATCCACTCCAAGAAAATCCAGCAGTTGAACATTCATAGTCGACGTCGTTATGATGATTTTATTTCCTAATAGAGCATACAATTGGTCCAAATCATCCACATCGTAAAGAACAATTAAAACACGTTTAAAGAAAAGTTTAACAGAATATCAGAAAGAAGCTTTGGTTGTAGGTAGAGTAGACCTTTGGGCTGTGTTGAAATTTGTGTAACATTTGTGAAGAAGCTGTAACCTTCGAAAGTGTTTTTTTTTTTTTTTTTTTTATGATCTGGTTATAGATAGCTTTTGCAATTGCTGTCTTTCCCATTTTGCTTGGCCCACAACATATGCCTAGAATGAGGACATCTTTGGACCCAACTTGCAAGAAGAGATTATGTACTCATGGGCCTTTCTGAACCAACGTAGTGTGTAAAGTTTCTGCGGGTGTCAAATCCTCTGAAACTGATAAACACCTCGTGTTTCATTCTAGGCATCGTAGTAGAAGAAGAATTTTACACATAGTGGAAAAGGGAATTCAGAGACTTAGGACAAGGAATTTGCAGCGGTAAATGAAAAGCTCAAGAATGTTATTCGTTTCTTGAAATGTGAGCTCACAGATTGTTAGGAAAGAAGAAGGAAATTGCTCAGTCAAGTCAAGTGATAAAAGAAGAAAGAAAGAAATGACAAGGAGAATTTAGAAAGATCAATTTTAAAAAAGCATTTTTAATAAATAAAATAAAATAAAGTTAACGGTTAAGTAAAGATAAAGGTCAACCCATACTTAAATTCATTCAAATAGAGTTGTAAACTAGCCGAACTTTAAAATGGTGAGAAACCTATGGCCTCAATCAATGTATGCCAATTCCCACTTGCACCGTAGTGACTTCAACTTTTCAAATCCCTTTCCGCACATGTTTATGAGCACATTGCTCCCTTAATGAGTTAGGTCATGTTTGGTTTGGAGGATACTCAATTTTTCATATCTCAACACTCAAACTCATTACCCAATTCTCATATTTTTAACTCAAAATTTTCCTATAACTCTACTTGCAGTGTGTGTTTGGATGGAAATTCTCAATAGATATTTCAATTCAAAAACTCAACTTTAAGCAAAGTTGTGGGACTCAAAAAAATTATTACTCTGCAAATTGCATAGAACAGCTACATTGAGTACTTGCATAGACACACTCTCTCTCTCTCCACTTTAGACCCTATTCACACATCTTTATCTGTTTAAACTAGACGTGGCAAAACGGGTGGGTCGAGTCGGGTCAATCGGGATTTCAGGCCGCGGGTCAACCGGGTTGCGGGTTGGGTTGGGTTGACCTGTATTTTTCAAACATTTTTTTTTTCAATTACAAAAACAAATCAATGACAACCTGTTTAGAGAGAATGAATAAAATCAATTAAGCAAATGAATTGCATTTAATGCCACTTGTTAATATCCTTCCAATTCTGCTAGTTTTAAGCATGACAAAAATTATTTATAGTCATAAATTCATGATGGAAAAAGTCCTCAATGTTAATAATTCACTGTCAAAATGCATATAATTACAAGTTTACAACTTCAAAAAGAGATAGATCTTAAAACAAACAAAACAAATAAGCCAGCAAAGTAGCAAGTTATCAGTCTTTTTAAGTGCACATGTTCCTGTTACATTTAAAATAATAGTAAAGTTAGATTACTTAGAAAGATAAACTAAACAAAAATAAAATTTAAAAATAAACATAACATATTAAGTAAAGAAGAATGAGTAAATATTTTATGAGAATTACACATCAATCTCAATCTACTCAACGTTGGTAGCAGATTCAGCACTGCAAATATTTATACTTGCAAATTGTAGCTCAAGTTGGCCAATTTCGTTAGTATCTTCATCTACAATACAATATTTTAATATAACTTAATGTGCCATGAAAGCAAATCAGTAAAGAATTAAAATTGTATAATTATGACTATAAAAAAATTAAATTACCTTCAAATCCATATAACCAACTTTTAGTACACAACATAGCTTCCACATTCTCAAGTAAAAGACGTGATCGATACGGAGTAAAGATTTTTTTCCCAATGCTAAAACTTGATTCAAAAGCAACAATGGTTATCGTAATGCTCATGAGATCCCGTGCCATTAAAGAGAGCTTTGAAAACTGATTGTAATGCTCTTTTGACCAAGAGAGAACTTCCAACTTTGAATTTTTCTTTTTGTTAAGTCTAGGCTCTTCTAAATACAACTCCAATTGAGATTTTTTTTTTTTTTTTTTTTTTTTTTTCCACTTTCATAATGATCAAATTCCTAATCATTAAAAAAAGCAATGAAAAATAATACCACACAACATTACAATCTTTATTATTAAAAAAAACATAGCACAACATATACCAAACAAAACGCAATTCATTTACATCATCTTCCTTATCTTCATCATTATTAGGATCATCCAGAGCACCGCTAGTATGACTAGAACTCCCAACACAAGATGAAACATTTGTAATGGCCATAGGCTTGGGGCATTCATATTCTGAAAAAAAAAAAAAAAAAAATGCTTACACAATGTAGTCTCAATGCTCTCCACCTTCATTTCAGCAATGTGCTCAATTGGCTCTATTTTCTTGAAAATAAAGTCCACATAATCCAACTTATACCTTGGATCAAGAATAATGGCACAAGCTAGCACCACATTATAACAATCTCAATATTTGTCAAATTTACCTTTCATCTATTCAGCCATATTACTGATAAATGAATCTTGGCTCTCCATTTCTTCAAGTAAGAGCAATTCAATTTGAGACACTCCTTGAAAATATAGATTTGCAGTAGGGTAATTAGTTCCAGAAAATAGAGTTGTAATGTCATTGAAAGGTTTGAAAAACTGAGTTATTCTTTCAACTCTATTCCATTCATCCCTTGATGGACAATGCTTGAAATTAGCATCTTCCTCTGCTAAATGGTTCAACACAGAACGATATCTCATAGCACTGTCAATCATGTCATATGTTGCATTCCATCTTGTACACACATCTAAACGTAAACCCTTTGTTCTCTTCATACCAACTATCTTGGCACATTCATCAAATCTGTACATTCTATTATTAAGCTTTTTCTTTATGAAATCTTAGCAATTATCATTATTAGATGCATTATCTAAAGTAATGAACAATATTTTCTTCTCAATACCCCATTTTTCCAAGAAACTTAAAATTTTCTCCGATAAAAGAGTTCTCGTGTGTGGAAGTGGCATATGACAAAAATTCAAGATGATGTTTTTCAATTCCCAATTCTCATCCACATAATGTGCCGTAAGACAAATATATCCCTCGTAACAGATGTCCATAAATCTGAAGTCAAACATATTCTACTAGGAATTGATTTCAACTTATTTTTTACGTCATCCTTCTCTTTCTTGTAAAGTTTTAGAACATCAGCTTTTGAAGTATTCCTAGAAATATGTTTAACATCTGAATTTAGATAGCTGAAAACTTTTCTAATGCCCTCATACTCAACAAAGCTAAATGGTAAATTATGTTTAATAATAGCATCTGCTAACATCTCACGAAACTCTTCTTGAGTTATCTTGTTTTGTAACACCCTACCCTCTTCTTCACCGTCTTGTTTTACTTCATTTCGTTTTAAGAATTTGAGAAGATGATGATGCAAGTTTGATATTCCATTATGACGATCCGCCAAAAAAAATTTCCCACACCATTGACTAGTAGCCTTACTTAACCCTTCTTCATCAATAGGCAATTTCACAAATTCAGTCTAAACTGAAGAAGTGTGTTTTTTTTTTCTTGTTTTTTTTTTTTCCCCTGAAACTCTTTTTGGTTTCTTAAACTTTGATTTTGAATTAACTCTTAAAGATGGTAAAGGATTAGTAGAAGTATCCATAATTACAATATCATCATCACTTTCCAAATTTACAGCCGGAGATGCCGTTGTACTCTAATTATCAAAGCAAAATATATAATTAAAATTCTAGTCTATTTAAAACATCTAAAGAAACTGTGAAAATAACTACATAAGACATTCATCCAAATGACAATGAGTCAATGACATTTTCAATTTTTTCAATAATCAAACACACAAACAATTAAATATAATGTTAGTAGAGCAGTATATTATATTACTATTACTAAATCATGATATTAAAAAATCAATCAAAAAACTAAAAACACTTAGGGGTTTAAGAGAATGATGAAAAGGATTTAACTCACCTTTACCATAATTGATGATTTGTGGTTGTGTTCCTCTTAAATGGGTCAGCAGGTGGCGAGATCTAGGCTGTGTGACCTATGGGTGGCGAGAGACAGAGAAGTGAGAAAGCATATATGCCGAGAAAGAGAAAGATTGGTCTAAAGATTTAAGGATTGAAAGAACTAAGAAGAGAAGATAAAAATAAAAATAAAAAATAAAAAATAAATAAAAAAATGTAGAGGCACAGTCATAGAGAGAAAAGAGTAGAGAGCAAAGGCGGAGAAAAGCTGAAAGTGTAGAGGTAGAGAGGCACAAGCTTGAAACTGAAAAAGTGAGGAAGTGTGAAAAGAAGGGCAGAGGTGCAACGCAAGAGACAAGAGTACAGGAAGTGAGGAACTGACTCACTGAGGAAGCTTTGCCGCTTTGGCCCTTGTGGATGTGGTTGTCACATTTCAGCGTTTCACTCTTTCATGTTTATGAATTGTGCCTTTGGCTTTGGACTACAGCTAAGCTAGTCAATTGAATTAGATTTTTTTTTCTTTTTTTTAATGGTTGTGTTGTGTTGTCTAAGTCTTGTCTCATTCTCTTATGTCATGTCTATGGAGGCAGTGGAGCTGAATCTTTATTGGTTGTGAAGCCCTTAAATAGTCAAATTGCATGTGAAGGCTGAAGCTATTGTCTTGTCTTGTAATTTATTGACTATTTCTATTGGTTTGGTTCTGGTGCTTTGTGCTTTATGCATCTAGTATCAGGACGTAGTTTAAATTTTTTTTTAGCAAATTTTTTTTAACGGGTCGAGTCACTGGTTGTTCGGGTCGGGTCGAGTTGACCTGCAAAAAATCGGGTCGGGTCACGGGTCAACCCGTTTTTGTTTTAAGTAAAAAAAAAAAAAATCGGGTTCGAGTTCAGGTCAGGTTTTTTTGGGTCGGGTCGGGTCAGAAAATTTGGACCCGCTTTGCCATGTCTAGTTTAAACAAAACCTAATAAAATTTCTCATTCTCCACCTCTCTTTCTTTGCCCCTCTTTCTCCGCCCCTCTCTCTCTCACTGTAGATCTATCCCCCTCTCTGTTTTCTTAAATCTATTGTATAGCTAATAAGGACCCATGGCTTCATAACAGAAACATAAACCCAAGAGCAAAGACCAAAGAAAATAAGTTTCAAGACCAAGATTTGTAGAAGAAGAAGAAGGAGATCTTCTTCACTACTCCAGATGCAAGATTTTTCAGTGAACTTTAACTCACTTTTTGGAAACACAATAAAATGGAAACCAAAACAAATGTTAAGGGATAGTGGAAGTATAGGAAAAGTAAGCGAAAAAACAAAAGGTTGGTTCTTGTATAGTGAAAGAGTCGTTTATGTGCATTAGTGTTTGCAATTGATGGTGACAATACATATGAGTGGGACCCATTTAGTTGAGCAAAATTACAAGATTACCATAGTAAATCTGTTTTCAAAATCTGGAAAAAAAAAAAAAAAAAAAAACATGTTATCATTTTTTTTTTTTTTTTTTGAATTATGAGTGATGGAAACTAAGAAAAAAATCACGTCCACAAAAAATGAGTTATGGATGATGGAAATTAAGTGAAGAGAGGTGAAAATCACTATAAAGAGACATGTTCTGAAACCTAAATCCCTTGTAAATCCTTAGCTCTCAAAATTTTCTTTCTGTAGGCATGTTTTCATTGTCTAAAAATTTGTTTGAGAATGAATTTATTTATTTTTTTAATTAATATTGTAAGTTGTAACACTCCTCATATTATGTGGAACTAGAATTGAGGGCCCTACTTTTCTAATTTTTTCATTTTATTCCAATTTTTTGAAAATTTTAAGATTAAAAAAAATCAATGCTTTCAATTTTTCGGATTCTTCCTTAATTTCATTCTTCCACAATTAAAATTCTGCTTCAATTAATCAAGATAATTATATTATAATACAACAAGATAAAAAATTTTAAAAATTTTGACAACACCCACTTCGAATTATCTAGAATTTAAATGTCTAACATAACTAAAAATTCAAACCAATAATTGTTGATACCATATTTAGTCCAATCCCGATTAACATGTCAAAATAATGTTTAAAACTCAAAAAATTGTGAAAATCATGATTTTTAATGCCAAAAGAGGGGAATAAATAAATGCAACATGATTGAATAGTGAAGCAAAAAAGTTGCAACCAATTTAGTCACTTCTAACAAGAATTAAGACCAAAAACCCTAACCGGTGACAATCAAAAAATTGACTTTTTCATCCAACCATTCGATCGGGCTAAATTTTGGACCATCTTGTAAGTCATATTTTTCCCTTTGAAACGACAGTTCATGCGCCAAAATCAGAGATAAAACAAATGAGATATCAATAAAATTCAAAAACCCTAATTATATGTTTAACTATTTTCAAATCAAAAAGAGCTGTTTTTGGGCTATTTTCATGCAAAAAACTGTACCAACTGAGCAACAATTGGGGTGATCCATCTAAATAAATTGAAGTATAACGTCTAGACTACCTCCCACAAAAAGAGCTTGACGATATCTACCACGGATTTAGATAAATGAATTTTTCAAGAAAAGTGTTGCAGAATTTTTTGAACTACATTACCTATCTTCCAAACGCGATATCTTGGCAACCGTAACTCCAAATAGAACAAGGCCAGAGCCTATGGAACTAGACATCCAAAGCTTTCTAGGGATGTCAATTTTGAAGCAATTGGAGCTCGGAAAGGCCTCCAAACAACAGCATGAAAATTGGATCAAAACCAAGAAAAAAGACGAAATAGGAAAACTTAAGGACCAAGTAGGGAACAATATGGTGGTGTTGCCAGAACCCACATAGCCGCATGGTTCCATGTGGCCAATAGTGTATTTCATCCTAAATGAAATCTTTTTTTTAAGCCTTGACAAATGCGATATTGACTATGAATTGAATGATACTAAATATACAATCTAAATATGCTTAGAATCTTGCCAATGGGGTAAATCAAAAGGTGGCTCAAGCACTTGTTGCTTTTGGAACATTTTTTTACCCAATTTGTGATTCTAAACCTAGTCATAGGGAGAGGTTGTGTCCATAGTCACGTAGATTATTAGTATATGATCTTAGCATATGCATGACTTTTGAATCCAAATAAATGTGCCATTTTTTTACTTCATTGAATTCCATTGGTTTTATTGATATGATGCAAAGCCTATAAACTTTATAATGTATTGGAAAATTGTTTGCAATTTCTATCATGCTTGATTCGGCTAGTTTGGAAATAGCTGGCTTACTAATAAAATGTTTCGATATTTATTGAGTGGACAAGCTCAACTCATTTATTCTCTTTTCTGTTTCAAATTGAGAGGAATATTAAGTTTTGGGCCTTTCACTAAAGGAGGCACATGAGATGAGTTTAAGATTAATTTCACAATAAGATCAGACTTATAGCATTTAGTATTTATTTTATTTAGCATTTTATGCAACTCCATTCTTCCCTTTTATTTGACGTCGCATTTTAGCAAGGTCTTGCACACTTATAAGGTGAAACCTTTATAGTTGTGAGGCAGTTATGGCCCTTGTCATAAGCCCAGTTCATTTGTTGGGTTGGGCTGTGATAGTTTCGTTTTTTGCATTTTCTCAAAGTTTTTTTTTTTTTTCTTTCATTGAACTCATCAATTAATCATTTATTTTTTGTTCTCAAAGCTCTTTAAATAAATAAATAAATAATTGGGGCTAGAAATTAAGTTTCAAATTGAAGTCAACAAAATAATTTTGTTTATGTAAAATAATTCGGTATAGCCATTATTTTAGAGTAAAGGGAATTATTGCAAAATTTAGTATAAAATCCATCATAGATGATTTTTGGGAGTTTAAAAAAAAATTACATCTTGATAAATAATTAATTTGAAATGTATAAAGAAACCCTTATGGGATCTTTTCTCTTATTTATAATTTGATAACACTAAATAAATGCTAGTATTATTTTTCTTGTATTTATTTACAACTGAAGGTATATATTCCAAGGGAGTCAATACCGTACCGGAGGCTGTACCGGTTTGGCAAACAGTACGATATATTTCGGATACCAGCCAATACCGGTGTACCGTTTTAAGTTTACCGCTATTTTTTATATTTATAAATAAATAAATATATATATATATATGTATATGTATGTATGTATGTTTAAAACATTTCCTCAGTTTAGAACTAATTATTCATGGTTTTAGACTTTAGTATCAATTAAAAGAAAAAATATATATATATATATATAAAATATAAAGGTTAAAAGTTACCATTGCATACTAAGAAAACAAATAATACTAATAAGTTAATGCAAATAAGTTACCATTCTGTCCTAACAAAAATTCAAAAATTACAAAACTTAAAAAAAAATAATAAATAAATAAATAAACTTTTTTTTGTAAAGGCCGGTACACCTGATATCGGCCGGTATTGCCCGAAATTGGCCGTTACGGCCGGTATTTTTTTTGGGTACGAAACAGAGGGGTATTTTGTACCGGATTACTGGCCGGTACGGTATATTCTGGCCGTACCGGCCAGTACAATATGGAATTCACTTCCTTGATATATTCCCCATTCGTAAGTGGTTAAAGCTTTTTTATTAACATTGGTCCCCGAAAGATGAAATCATGGTTCCTTCCTTCAATTGATCAACTAATAGCGATCACATAGGTAGTTTGACGTCAAATGCAATAGAGAATTGGCATTTTTGTATGTAGTAACAATAATAATGACAAGGAAAATAAAACAAAACAGAGCATAAACATATGAGGACGCAGTTTATTTAAATTTTAAAGGATAAGGATGCGGACAAATGTCTACTTCAAGTGCCTATGACAAATGAGTACATCAGTCCCAATGAAGAACATAACATAGAAAAAGATAATGGTACGATATGATATGATAGGTATTAGCATTGCAATAAGTCCTCTAGCTATTTTGATGTGCGCTTTCACATATAGTTGTCGAGCTCCCATATGATTGGGATCACAATTTCTGGTGACAATGGCTTTTCAATGAACCCATCCGCTCCAGCAGCAAGAAATTCTTGTTGGTGCCTTTCATCAAAAAATGCAGTGATCCCCAAAATTTTGCTTTGGGCACCCATGGCACGAATCTGCCTAGCAGTCTAACATAAGATGGAACAGGATATTATTATCTTTGGTTAAAGTACAATAAATGGAAAGTTAAATTGTACATGAAGACTGAAGTAGCATAAGTATCACACTATATTTTATTTTTTAGAATAACAAGGGAGGGAGCATTTGAACCAGGACTCCTCCATTGGAAATACTAGAGGTACCAATTGAGTTACAAAACTTTTGATGTATCAAACGATACAATCATGAATAACTAGATAATTAATTGAGCTTGGCCATTAGCTAATAAGATGAAATAGAAGCATGTAATATGTACCTCAGGGCCATTCAGGACAGGCAGAAGCATCTCAATGATAATGAGATTGAAAGTTGCTCCAGAGGCAATGAGCTGCACTGCAGCCTCCCCAGTCTCTACGGCTTCTGTTTCCACACCATAGGAACGTAGGAGTGCTGTCTGTATGGCTCGACATACACCTCCATTATCCACCACAAGAGCTGTCAACTTGTTTTTGCAGGAAAAGCGCTGCCCTTCACTCTTATCATTCCCTTCAGCTGAGCCTCCACTCATGCCCATGGGGGAAACATGATCAACTTCTGCTCCCATTTCTTCTTAAATCAACTAATTACTTCTGCACAATAAAGTGGGAATGAAAATGAACTAATTTAGACACAATTACATCAAGCAATAGCTCATATAATTAAGTGAAATCAAATTGATATTACCCAAGAAATGAAACATACATCTCTGTTCCTACAAATTTTTTTCTACCTCAACAAACTCAATCTAAAATTTTTTTTTTTTTTTTTTTTTTTTAGGAACTCAAGCTTCAATTTAGAGATAAATACTAGCAAAAGGCTTCATGGGCCGGCACAATTATAATTTAGAGCTATAAAACTAGTAAGAATTCAATTGTAGCTACTCTGTTTAGTAAAGTAGGGCCAAAGCTCTTTTCATTCCAACTCTGAATAACAACATCATCTGTCTAGAAATGCAAGAACTTTATGAAATTAAGGAATTCAGGAACAACTATGTACGTGCACTTATATTGCGAGGATACAACTATAATAATTCAAATCAGAAAGGGGAAAATTATATTTTTTAAAAGAAACCAACAGCACTGTTTTAGGACAACTCTAGGTAATATTGTGACTCACCACTAGACTCTTCAAAGCTCAATGCTGATGATAATGCAGGTACCTCTAAATCAGCTTATATAGATGAAGCAGCTAACATTTTTCTGTGTACTATCATATCCAGTGGGCATAAAATGTACAGAAGGTCACAAAAAGAGTGTGCAGAAACCCGAGATTCGCGGTAACGTAACTGTAGTAAAAGATGCTTTGTAATCTGATAGCCAGATTTTTTCTTTATGAAGTTAATATCCAAGATTTTCATACATCTGGGCATTTTTATGACACAAGAACAAAATACTAATGATCGACACGTGCCAAACATGCTAATTTTTTTTTTTAATGGCATACATATAATTCAATGTCAATGGACAAATGAACTTAGAACTTTGCAAGCTACCTTACATTTAATGGTGACATAAAGCATGAGACTGGCTTTTTGCTTGAGGTCAAAATAAATTTCAGTGAAAATTTTCTTCTCACCAACTTAGCTTTGAACTATCCATATGTTGAGTGACATAATATTAACCAGTTTTAGTTTATTTTTAGAAACAAGTTGCATAACTTCACACTTTAGTGTTTCCTATATTTCATATAGTCTTTAGTAGTAATTTTGTTGTCTTGTTGAACAATGCTCACAACACAGGAACATAACTATGATAATTGACTAAAAGGATCCAGACTGCTTTCATATATGGTAAAGCTTAATACAACTGATTTTGGCACCATTAATATTTCATTTGCAGAAACGTTTGTAAAATATAAGATAATTGCACGCTTGCTTTGACTGCTTTAATTCTTCAAACTAATTTGTTATAGTATTAAAACAACCTTCTAAATAAAATGCTTCTAAATGAGTTCAAATATATTATTAATTGTAATAAGAGTGTTTTCTCCACCTTGATTTGAATACGCATACAGTACTTAGCAAAAAAAAAAAAATAATAATAATAATAAGGGAATACGCATACAGTAAATTTATATATGATTCTCCAAGTAATAAATTAAGGGATCATGGAAACAAGACAAAGTGATGATTCTATTATCAAGAGAGGAAAACATTTCTTCTTTTGATAATGGTGATGAGCTTTTAAAGTTAATTTCACGAAAAAGTAAAAACCCTTCATCCACCACCACCGCCGCTTCTAGGCGAGTTGGTACCCGGTTATGTAAGTGACCTATTGCTCGGGTGTTCAAGCCCCCGCATTTACCTAGCAAAAAAAAAAAACCCTTCATCCACCATGCAACAACAGTCTCACAAAAGAGAAAAAAGTGTTAGGACATATGTGATTCATGTTAAGAACATATGTCAATATTTATGTAGTTGGCTAATCCTTTGACAAAACGCACTTTACTTGTAATGGGATAGATTTATGATGTGTTTAATACTTCAAGAAACATGTTGTTCAAGTCTAGTATTAAAGCCATAAAGATTGGACCAAAAAACAAGTAAAGAAGGACTATTCATTAAAGCTACACAAATAGCTTGACAGCTGCTCGACAGATAACTATCTATCAAGATTTAATGAATGAAACTCAATAGATTCTCGATCAATCGAGGTATCTATCGAGGTTACGGGAATTCAAATTTTCAGATCTAATTTTTGGCCCAAGCTTATGTATTTATGTAGGATTTTTTTTATCACAACCCTAGACCTATATAAGGCTTATTTTAGAGGTCGTCACATAAGAAAATACAAGAAGAACATATACAAAAGGTGACCAACGCCTTATTCTCTCTAAAAAAAGCTACTGTGTCTTTGCGCCTTAGGGTTTTGTAACCAAGTGCTTCTTGATCTTCATTGTTGATGAAGTGAAGAACTTTGCAGCCAACAATCTTCTTCTAGTTGGTGATTAAGTCACGTACTAGGATCCGCGCAATTGGTTAATCACGTACTGGAATTCGTGCATCAAAGGGTGGCGTTCATATATTGAAGAGTTCAAAGGTTCTAAAGCGGTAGAATGTTTCTACTGTGAGTTCATCTACGGGGATTGTAGAGTCTAGCGACAAAGGCTTTGCACTAAATCTGAAACTTCTCTTTACTATAGTGCATTGCTTTTCGGGAAGGTTTCCTCTCAAGTTTTTTACTGTGAAACTAGTTTGTTTCATTGGTTTTCCTAAGTCATCATATCTTGTCTTATTTATTTTTTCCGCTACATGATTTTGACATAATATTGATGTTTGTTTGTTTTAACAAGTTTTATTAATAATAAATCTAATTAACAACTTGGACTTAAAACTTGTTAATTCTATCAACCGGAGTCTAAATTTTCCAACAAAAAGAAGGTTCAATCATTAGCCTAATACGATATTTTCCTACAACCTCCTAGAAGTGAATAGTCAATGGGAATATTTCAAGAATAATGGCTATATATTGCTCCTTCAAGAGAAACATGTCGAGATAGTCTTTCAAACTAGGTGAAGTCATTTTTCCATTGCAATGACGACAATGAAGGATTTCCGTAAATTCCTGGCACTCATGCAAGCTAGCTAAGTGCAAAATTCTCTCTGACAATCAAAACAACGATGCATAGGCTGCATCAATGCAGTACCTCGTGTTGCATTCCTACAAATGGGATTAGGATCATCTTAAAAACGTTCTATCTGTTCTCAGTTCTTTTGTTACGTACCTTTATTTTTATTATTTCATAGTTGTGTTCTTATAGTGTGGTTGGGATTTGCTTATTTGCTTCAGCTTATTTGGGTTTTTAGTTTCTTTTTAATATTATTCATAAGTCTTATTGCACTTTTTAATATTATTTATGGTCTTATTGTACTATTCAGCTAACTTTTAATTTTTTTTCTACACTCTTTCAGTTTTAGGAGCTTAATAAGTTGTTCTCAAACAGACCCTAATATCAAAATTCTCTAGATTTCCTATGTACTTGACCATGTAGAGTTCTTTAAATTCTCACATTCTTTTTGTAATTGGGTAATTATAGGTTTATTTTGTACTGGCAATGTAAATCTTGTAGCCTAGTACAATGTAAACTATGAATTTTCCTTTATAATAAAAGGCAACTAGATTAAGCCACATCATCAATCCACTATCTTTTTTTTGGTAACCATCAATCCACTATCGTAACCATAAAATAAAGCTTTTCAAAGAAAAAATTTTAGTTTACAGGAAACTCTTAATTGATCCCGGTAAAAGTGTCCAGAAGGCTGCTCTCCTATCTCTCATATTTTGGCCAATTTCCTGCGTTTTTCAGTTTCTAAGAGTAATTTCCACCGAAAATAAATCTAACAGCCAATACTGAAAACCCAGCTCTCAATATTCCTTTTCTTATCAATCTGTCACTTTCTTATTTTTATTTCTCTGTTTGTCCAACTTTGCCATTGATTCAGTCCTCCCTCCCTTGATCTCGACCCTTGCCTTTTCCTCCAAAGAGTGCCAAACGTGAGACAGTGGTTTGGATTATTGTGGGTTTTGGTTGGATTGAATGTCTTGGGTCAATAGAAGTGTGAGTGTGTGAAAATGGTGTATAACGCCAAAGGTTGGCTGTCTGAGGGGTGAGATGACCAGTCTTTTGAATGTAGAACTGCAAATTTTAGTTCATTGAGTTTACAAACTCATATGTTATCAATTATAAAGAGTCAATTCAAATATTCAGTTTCGAAGTGATTGAATTGCACCTATTACATTCATTACTATATCAGTTTGTAAATTTCCTGTGATAAAACTTGCAGTATTTTTATTTTAATAGAGTTAGAGTTTGTTTTCACCTCTATTTATTGAGATTAATGTTAATGAGTTTTTTTTTCTTTTTCTTTTTTTTTTAAATTTGAGATAGAATTCTACACTACCATAATTTATATGTATGTACGTGAAGCTCCTTCTTAGAGACTTGAGCTCGGTCCTTACCCGCCACACCCCACATACACTTATACTTACAGAATGATCATCGCATGCCAAGTGTGCAAGGTAGTAATTAACGTGAATGAGTCTAATAAGATGATTTGGAAAACTTTATTCTAAGGTTAGGTAAGTGATTTGATGATGTGGAAATATCTCGCATGCATGACTTTTGAATCCAAAGAAATGTGTTATTTATTACTTCATTGAAATCCATTGTTTTTATTGATCTGATGCAAAGCCTATAAATTTTATTGAGCGGACAATTTCACCTCACTTATTCTCTTTTCTGTTTCAAATTGAGAGGAATATGAAGTTTTGGGGTTTTCACTAAAGTAGGGGCATATGAGAGAGTTTAAGAATAATTTCACAATAAGATCAGACTTATAGTATTTAGTATTTTATGCAACTCCATTCTTCCTTAATTTTTATTTGAGGTCACACTTTAGCAAGGTCTTGCATACTTACAAGGTGAAACCTTTATAATTGTGCAGCAGCATTGGCCCTTGTCATAAGCCTAGTTCATTTGTTGGGTTGAGGCTGTGATAGTTTGGTTTTTTCATTTTCTCAAATTTATATTTTTTTTTCTTTCACTGAACTCAACAATTTATCATTTCTTTTTTTTTTTTTTCAAAACTGTTTAAATAAATAATAAAATAAAATAAAATTTGGGGCTACAAACCAGGTTTCAAATTGAAGATGACAAAATAATTTTTTTTATGTAAAATAATTCAGTAAAGCCATTATTTTAGAGTAAAGGGAATTATTGCAAAATTTAGTACAAAATCCATCATAGATGATTTTTGGTTTTTTTATTAAAAAAAAAATTCGAATTACATCTTGATAAATATTAAGTTGAAATGTATAAAGAAACTCTTATTGAATCTTATCTTTTATTTATATTTGGATAACACTAAATAACTGCTAGTTTTATTTTTCTTGTATCTATTTACAACTGAATATATATATTCTCCATTCTTTAGCTGTTATAGCCTTTTTGTTCACACTTTGATCCCCTAAAGATGAAATCATGGTTCCGTCCCTTGATTTATCAACTAACAGCGGTCGCATGTAGCTGACATCAAATGCAATAGAGAATTGTCATTTTTGTATGTAGTAATGATAATAATGAGAAGGAAAAGAGCATAAAATAGAGGATAAACATGTGATACAAAAATTTGCAAGAAACATAGAGGACGTGATTTTATTTAAACTAGTCGCATACCTGCGCGTTGTGCGGGATAAATTTTTTAGGATTATCTCATTAAATATTTTAATACTATAATTTTAGTTATTAACCATTGGTTTTTCATTAGTTTTTAAGTTAATAAAAACATTAATATGCCTTTTTTTTTACCTTTACATATTATATAAGGTTAATGAAATGTCAAAAAAGGGATTTAAAAATTTTCTAACTTTATTTCTTATGCAATTTCTACTATTACCAAAAAAACATCTCTTTTTTAGTTATGATTAGAAATATGGTTTCCATAGTTAGAGTTTGATTAGGTTTAAGTTTAATTTAGTACTATGATTGTATTTAATTGTTGATTATTGATTTAATTTTTTAAGTGGAATTAACGTTTATTTTACTACAATATAAAGTTTTAATGTTCTCCATATGGTCATTTTTGTTTTATTTTATACTTCTCCTTACAACCTTTTTGTTTTCCAATTAGTGGTTACTAATTGACATTTGATTTTTTTTTTTTTTTATCTACTCTTTATTACTTTGTTTTTTTTTTTTTTTTTTCCATCTCTCTCTCTCCCCCCATTGGCAACCTATCGTTTTCCAAAATTTGATGATGATTCTATGACATTTAATTTGCATTATTCATTTTTTATTTTAATTTAGTGTTTCTAAATTGACATTTGTTTTGTATTCCATTTTTCCTTTGATGCATTGGTTGCGAGAATGGGTGTTTCCCTAGCATTACTCCACTTTATGAGAACAATTCTATTTATTGAATTTAAGAAAAATATTATACGTTTAATATAAAAAAGTAAAGGAAATGTAAATAATTTAATGATATATATGGGGGATGTGGCTGAATTCAAATGTTGAATAAAATAATATGAGATGAAAAAAAAAATTAAAAATATATAACAATAAACACTAACTTATCCAAATCATTCTATGTAATATAATAATATTATATTCTTATATATTATCTTTAATTCTTTATAATGCAATAGGATAACATTTAACCAAAAAAAAGAAACTTAAAACACAAAACTAAATCACATCAATCGAAAATAGAGTTCTAAATAACACAAAACTTGATCAAGCTAAAGTAGAGATGCAAGAAAAATAAAAAAGATCCACCAAAAAACTGAGGGAGAAAGAGAGGGAAATAACCCTTTTTTTGTGAGGGTAAATTATGCAAAGAATGGAAGAGTGAATGGCAAATTTATACTAAGAGGAAGATAATAAAAAGAAACAAAATAAAGAAAGATAAAAGGAAAGAGAAATAATGATATTAAGGTAGAAGGTTTGGGGAGATGAAAAGGTAAAGGGAAGGAGAAAGGTTAGAGAAAGTGTAAATGTTAAAAAAAATTAGTATAATTTGATGAGAACAATTTTTTTTTTAATTTAAGTAAAATATTACATTTTTTATTTTTTTTAAATAAAAAGGGAGAGAATATAAATAATTTAATGATAAGGAGGATGTGGTTGAATTTCAATATTGAATAAAATAAGATGAGAAGAAAAAATAAATTAATTAAAAGATATAACAATAAACACTAAATTATCCAAATCATGCTACGTAATAGAATAATATTATATTCTTGTCTACTATCTTTAATTCTTTATAATGTAATCAGATAATATTTAACAATAAAAGAGAACAAAAAATAATAATAATAACTTAAAACATAAAACTAAATTGTATCAACCTAAATTAAAGATCCAAAAAACACAAAAAATATAAACCTAAAGCAGAGACACAAGAAAAATAAAAATCCATCAAAATATTGAGAGAGAGAGAGAGAGAGAGAGAGAGAGAGAGAGAGAGAGAGAGAACATTTTTGTGAGGAAAAACTATACAAAGAATGAAAGAGAGTGACAGACCAGCAAGAATGTATTAACCCCTTATGATGAATTAACTAATTAATTAGCCAAGTTAATTAATTAATTCAATTAACATGCAATAGGCGTGGTAGTACAAACAAACCACCAACTAAGTTAAAATGCAACGGAAAATAAATTGACACGGTGATTTGTTTACGAATGAAGAAAACCTACATAGCAAAAACCCCACTGGGTGATTTTAAGGTCACCACTCCCGAGAATTCACTATTATCACAACAAGCAATTACAAGTAAAAGAATCTCAATACCTTATACTAACTTACAGTTGAACCCTTATCCCAATACCTGATTGGACTTGTTCTGTAGTGACAATCTCTCTTTTCAATGCACGGCTCCCAGTATATGACTAACCAATTTGATGCACAGATCCTAGTACGCGACTTACTCACCAACTTGAGAAAGATATTGGCTATAAAGTTCTTCAGTTCATTCACACAATGAAGATCACGAAACTCCTTTGTTACAAAACCCTACAGTGTACAAACACAGCAGATTCTTGAAGAGAAGGATAAACTAGGGCATATGTCTCCGATTCACAATATGCTTGTGAAAAACTTTTGCATTGAGGTACATCAGCTGTGACAGCCCTTAAAACAATCCTTATATATGTTTAGTGTTATGAAAAAAGAAAGTCCAAACATCTATTCACGAATTGGAGTGAAATCTGATCTGAAAAACTAATTTTCATAAATCTCGATAGATACCCTATCTATCGAGCAGCTATCAAGCATCGAGCTTAAACAGCCTTTTAAACCTCGATGATACTAGCTGTCGAGTTGTAAAATCCAACACTTCTTCACTTGATTCTTGGACAGACTTGCATGGGTTTAACACTTGAACTTGAAACCTTATTCCTTAAAGCATTAAACACATCCTAGATCTACCCAATTACAAGTAAGATGCGTTTTGTGAAAGGACTAAATAAATAAAGGAAAATGAAGGGAAAAATGAATAATGATATTAAAGCAAAGAGTAGTGGGGAGATGAAAAGGTAAGGGAAGAAGAAATGTTGGAGAAAGTGTAAATATTTAAAAATTAAGTGAATGTTAAAAAAAAATTATAGTAAAATTGGAAAGAAAAAAGATAATGACGTAGATGCTGATGTGGCTTAACTAAAGCGTAGTAGCGTAGTAACAGTAAATGCTATACTTCAGCTTTTAGATATATATATTTATATATATATATATATATATTTTAAAAGATAAGGACGTGGACAAATGTCTACTTCAAGTGCTTATGACATATGAGTATGTCAGTCCAAATGACATAAGATAACGGTACAATATGATATGATAGGAATTAGCATTGCTAAGGTTGTCAAAATCGAAATTCTACATAAAATCGTGAGAGGTAGGTGGAATCGTGGATCATAAGATCCTACATTATTTGAGAAAAAAACAAAAAATACACATTGATAAGTTAAATAATCACATAAATTATACATTCATTGATAAAATTACCATACATCATTACATCCATTTGTAAGCATCATTTAAAGAAGCCAAAAATCTCAAAATGTGACACTCTATTAGGATATTTTTTATTTGGGTCCAACTGACACTCTCTCTACATAAGAATAGAAAAACTTGGTCTATTGAGATTTTATTTTTCATTTGGATCCAACTAAACCTTCTGTCAAGTTAAAGAAGATTACAAGAAACTAAGGTCGTTTGAGATCATCAGAATTATACGATCCTACCAATCCTGAATGATCGCAAAAATCCTTGAAAGATTCAGATCATTTTGGGCAAGTGGAATCGTAAAATCGTAGGATCGTAAGATTCAAATAATGATTTTGACAACCATGAGCATTGCAATAAGTCCTCTAGCTATTTTGATGTGCACTTTCACATCTAGTTGTCGAGCCCCCTTATGATTGGGATCACAATTTCTGGTGACAATGGCTTTTCAATGAACTCGTCTGCTCCAGCAGCAAGAAATTCTTGTTGGTCCCTTTCATCAAAAAATACAATGATCCCCAAAATCTTGCTTTGGGTACCCATGGCACGAATCTGCCTAGCAATCTAACATATAAGATGGAACAAGATATTATTATCTTTTTGGCTAAAGTACAATAAATCGAAAGTTAAATTGTACATGAAGAAGGAAGTAGCATGAGTATAACACTATATTATTTTTTTCTAGAATAACATGGGAGGGAGCATTTGAACCTGGACTACTGCATTAAAAATACCAGGGGATCTAATTGAGTTACAAAACTCTTGACATATCAAAAGATACTTATTATAACAAGTTGATTATGAATAACTAGATAATTAATTAAGCTTGGCCCTTTAGCTAATAAGATAAAATAGAAAGATGTAATATATACCTCAGGGCGATTCAGGACAGGCAGAAGCATCTCAATGATAATGAGATTGAAAGTTGCTCCAAAAGCAATGAGCTCCACTGCAGCCTCCCCAGTCTCTACAGCTTCTGTTTCTACACCATAGGAACATAGGAGTCCCGTCTGTATGATTCGGCATACTCCTCCATTATGATAAGGCCGGCCCAAGAGTTTCAGAGGCCTAAGGCGAAATCTTCAAATGGGAAAAAAGCTGTCAGCTTGTTTTTGCAGGAAAAGCGCTGCCCCTCGCCCTTGTCATTCCCTTCAGCTGAGCCTCCACTCATTCCAGTGAGGGAAATATGATCAACTTCCGCTCCCATTCCTTCTTAAATCCAACTAATAACTTCTGCACAATAAGATGGGAATGAAAATGAACTAATTTAGACATAATTACATCAAACAATAGGTCATATAATTAAGTGATATCAAAACTGAAATTATCCAAAAAATGAAAAATACATCTCTATTCCTACACATTTTTTTCTTCCTCAACAAACTCGAGCTTCATTTTTTTTAATATCAACTCGAGCTTCATTTTTGAGATAAATACTTGCAAAGGCTTCATAGGTAAACACAATTATAGTTTATAGCTATGAAACTAATAAGAATTCAGTTCTAGCTACTCTGCTTAGTCAAGTAGGGCCAAAGCTCTTTTTGACTCTTCTGTCTAGAAAGGGGAAAATTATATTTTTTAAAAGAAACCAACAGCACTGTTTCAGAACAACTCTAGGTAATATTGTGACTTACCACTATACTCTTCAAAGCTCAGTGCTGATGATAATGCAAGGACCTCAAAATCAGCTTATATAGATGAAGCAGCTAACATTTCTCTGTGTACTACCACATCCAGTGGGCATAAAATGTACAGAATTTGACAAAAAGAGAGTGAAGAAACCCGAGATTCGCGGTAACGTAGCTGTAGTAAAAGATGCATTGTAATCTGACAGCCAGACTTTTTCTTTATGAAGTTAATATCCATGATTTTCATACATCTGGGCATTTTTATGACACAAGAACAAAATACTAGTGATCGACACGTGCTAAACACGCTAATTTTTTTTTTCTATTTTTATAAATGTGAATAAATAAATTTAGAACTTCACCCAATTCAAAATTTCACATTTTTTAAAATTAAAAATGAAATTTCTCATTTTCTAGGATCTCATTTATATATTTTTAGGGGCCAAGGGGAAAATTAAGTTTTCCTGTAGATATTTGTCCATTTATTTATACAATGGCATACATATAATTCAATGTCGATGGACAAATGAACTTAAAACTTTGCAAGCTGCCTTACATTTAATGGTGACATAAAGCATGAGACTGGCTTTTTGCTTGGGGTCAAAATAAATTTCAGTAAAAAATTTCTTCTCACCAACTTAGCTTTGAACTATCCTTATGTTGAGTGACATAAAATTGACCAGTTTTAGTTCATTTTCAAAAACAAGTTGCATAACTTCACACTTTAGTGTTTTCTATGTTGCAGTCTTCAGTATTAATTTTGTTGTCTTGTTGAACAACACAGGAACATAACTTTGATAATTGACCAAATGGATCCAGACTTCTTTCATATATGGTAATGCTTAAGACAACTGATTTTTGCACCATTAATATTTCATTTGCTGAAACTTTTGTAAAAAATAAGATAATTGCACGCTTGCTTTGACTACTTTAATTCTTTGAACTAATTTGTTATAGTATTGAAATAACCTTCTAAATAAACTGCTTCTAAATGAGCTCAAATATATTATTTGTAGTAATAAAAGTGTTTTCTCCACCTTGATTTGAAAACGCACACAGTACTTAGCCAAAAAAAAAAAGGAATATGCATACAGTAAAATTATATATGATTATCCAAGTAATAAATTAAAGGATCAGGGAAACAAAACAAAGTGAAGGTTCTATTATCAAAAGAGGAAAACATTTCTTCTTTTGAAAATGGTGCTGAGCTTCTAAAGTTAATCTCACTAAAAAGTAAAAACCCTTCATCCATCGTGAAACAACAGTCTCACAAAGAGAAAAAAGAAGGTTCAATCGTTAGGTGAATACGATATTTTCCTACAATGTTCAATCATTAGCATTTATACTTATAGAGTGACCATCACTTATACTTGTGAAATGATCATCATGCGCAAAGGGTGTGCAGTAGTAATTAACATGAATGAGTCTTGTAAAGTTGTGATTTTCAACTATCTTGTGGCGCCAAATTTGATTGTAATTTTCTCAATCATTTCCTTGTATGTATGTGGGTTTACTTCTAAGGGATGACTCTGAGAGATTGGTGAAGAATCAAGTTTCAAAAGATGAATCAGTGGAATTTGCGACTTGCTTGTGAGTAGCTCGCGAGAAGCAACCCGCAAAAATGCCACGTGTGAAGCACATGACTAGAAACTGAAAAGTCATGCCAGACTGTCAAGTTTGTGAGTGTTTTGTGGGAAGGGCCATCCCGCGAAGTACCACGAAACTCTCTATTTGGCAGAAAGTTTATTTCTTTACCAAATTCTTTACCCACACTATATATACCCTATTACCCACAAATTGTATAGAGTACTTTTCAAAGAGAAAACCCTAGCAAATACACTTAAGAGTTAGAGATTGTTATACCCACAATCATCTACATATTTCTTTGTGGTTTTCCTCAAACACCTATCTCTCCATCTCTAAATCCTTGAGAGGATGTTAACCCAAACACTTACTACACCCATTCTGAGTGTTAAGTCGAATTTGGTGCTATTGGGAATTATTGGAAGGATCCATTCATTAGCGGATGCAATCAGACTGAATTGTGAGATCCGAAAAGCTAGAAAAGACAAGACTCCAAGAAATCCATCGGTGGCAAGAGCTTGGAGGGCTCAAGTACATGGGGTATACTAGGTTTGGAGAGTCTTTTGTTATTTGTGTACACCAACTTTATTCTCTAGTGGATCAATTTCAACTTGGAGAATCGCGGAGAGGTTTTTTGCCGAGTTCTTCGGCTTACTCTTTGATAACACGTTTTGGTGTTATCTTGTGTTAGCATCTCTCTTCACTACTCTTTAAGCTTTCATTTTATTGTTGATGATGGATGAATATGGCTTAGGATAGTGTTATCGGTTCATTGTGTTTATTTACTCTTGTTCCGCACTTTGTTTAAGTTAGATAAAGTAACATTCAATTTACTCTTGTTCCACTTTTATTGTTTCATGATGGATCAATTTACTCTTGTTCCGCACTTTGTTTAAGTTAGGTGGGTGGATTGATGATGTTGTATGATCTTAGTTTTTTACTTCTTTTTTTTATATGATATAGAAATCTTACTTTAATCTCTAATCTAAGTGTATGTGTGTAAAACTCCATTTAGAAAACTTGAATCCTAACTCTTATACCCCAACCCCCACCCCACCCCCACAAGAGGAAATATTTTAATGTGGTGAAGACATAGGTGATCAACCACATTACATGTCATTGGTCACCTAAGAATTGGTAAAAATGTGGTGCAACATAGTGTTATGGACCCAATTATTTTGTTCGTTACTTCATGTGAACCAAGACCTCCTAATTTGATAAATAAACTACTTTCATGGATTTCAGACCTCCAAAGTGAAAACCTCACTCAATAATATTTTTTTTCAACCTTCTTTTATTAATTTAGATAAAGTAACATTCAAATTCAAATGAAACATTATATATATATATATATATTAACAAATGAAACCTCATTTTATCGTATCATTATTTAATTATCCAACTCTTATAACAAAAATTCAATCCTAAAATGAAAAATAAAATAAAATAAAGCTACCTAACATTCTTTGACTCTAGAAAATACTCGTCCCCAAGGGTCTTCGAAGGTCTTCTTCTTCCTCCTCTACGAAGTACTTCTCTTTAATTTTTTACATATCAACCTAAAAAAATGTGTAGTTTTCGTGGGTGAAGTGGTGAACAATGTAGAGTTTATGAAGGCCAAAACCTTTGTATTGTTTTGTGACCACAATTTTCCACCCTTACGCATCTTTACTACTTTTTGGTTGCACAGACTTGTAATCTTTGCCAATACTTTGTAAGCCCTCCAATGCCATTGAAACATGAAGACTCGAGTATAGCTACCTTTGGAAAGATAACACAACTCAAATTTGTTAGTCCTTGGTTGGATCCTCTCGTTTCACCTTGTTTATGGGAGCTTTTGGCATGATCGCAATTTGATTACCCACAATTTGATCAAGGCGGTCAAGCGTCACAACTAAATCCATAGCATTTCTTTGAACATTTATTGTTGTCTCGTGTTCGTAGAAGCCAAGTTACTCACTCTAGCTTCCAATCTCTCTGTTAGTATATAGCTTAGTTTAGTCTAGCCCATCGGGCCTAATCCAGTATACTGTACTTGTAGTACACTCATATTACTTATACTTCATACATAGCCTATATAAGGCTCCCTATTGTACAGTGTTATTTACACATAATATACAGACTACTCAGTCCTTCTCTCTCTTACTTTATATTCTTAACATGGTATAAGAGTCATTGCTCTAACATTATGGTTCCTATGGTCATCTTCGATGCTCTTCTGCTGCCCTCGCCTTCATCCAGTAGCCACTATCAGAAGCAAGTTACCGCCGTCACATCCACAGTCCCTGCAACTCTCGGATCTCATCGTTCTATTCATCAAACTACCAAAGCAAAGGCATAACATGACAGAGCAGCCAATCCCAAGCAAAACCCAACCAAGAACAGCCAGAAAGGACCTAACACGCATACACGCACCAGTTACTACGCCGCCACATGCCTCCACACGTCTGAGCCTGTCAGCATCACTCCATGTCAACCTTAGGGTAACATCATCCTGCACACATCAGCATCTGCATCATCAACTTACATCAGCACCTCGCGTAATCAGCACACGTCAGCTGCTGACTTTTCTACATTTGACTGTTGACTTTTTCTATTGACTTTTGACCAAAAGTCAATATTTTTCAACAAGGCCTATCTTGCTCAGTTTTTCATGTAGATTCCGATTTTGGGTTCCGTTTCTTCGTTTGAGGTCTCTAAATCCCTCTTTTTGGTCATTTTCTTCATTATGGCTCAAGAAAACGAATGAGACATTGTACGTCCTATCACCGTTATCTTGGATGGTCTTACTACCTATCATGCATGGTCTCAAAATATGACTCTCTTTCTCAAAGGTCACAAACTATGGCTGTAATGCCCCAAAATCATAAATAATAAAAGTCTATTTAATCTGAATAATCCATAAAAAAAATTATTAAATAAAAGAAATTAGCAACCTAAAATCTCATCACAAATGTCAGAGCTCTAATCCATCAAATACAAAACACCCTCAAAATAATTCTCTAGTACATTGTTTAATGCCATAATAATAATAATAATATCCTCAGTTCCACAAAATAATTCATAACTATTGCCTTCCAAGAATCTCTACTCCAATAATCCCTCTAATGTATCTGTAAGGGGAAAAATAAAGGGGGTGAGATAACTCAATAAGTAGAATTCACTAACATTAGGGTGTGGGAATAAACCTTTCAAACAAATAATTCTTACAACAAATTCATAACTTATAACTCATCAATATTTTATCATCAAATATTTAATATAAAAGAAAATATATCTTTATATTGTGAGCCATCATAATATATATATATATATATATATATCAATACCATCATATAAATGATTTCCTAGGCTTTTCTCATGGTCAACGTTTATGCCCCGTTGACAGAGTTGTGCTGTCCCCTTTTTTGGACTGGAATCTCCTTTTTATCCCCTTTCTTAAGGATGGCTACTTTGGAACCTAAAGGAGCTCCCTTTTTGGACCTCAATAGTATACTCCCTTGCTAAGGAGTTATCAAATGTGCACTATCCCCTTTTTTTGGGACCGTCCCATGCTAAGGACTAGCTACAACATGATTGTCCCTTGCTAAGGACTAAATACAATACTGAGCTTTTAATCACGACTTGCCATAGGTTTTCAAAACATATTTAATATGCTCACAAAAATAATTCATTAATAATTCTCAAAAATATAAAGATATATTCACACATACAAGTTTAAATAAATTTAGGTTGTCCCACAAGTTTTTCATAAAACGAATAGTCAATGTGCACATCAAACATTTATAAAATATCAATTTATATATAGAATATCAACATATTTCTTTGATATAAATCCTTTTTGGACCTCAATAGTATACTCCCTTGCTAAGGAGTTATCAAATGTGCACTATCCCCTTTTTTTGGGACCGTCCCATGCTAAGGACTAGCTACAACATGATTGTCCCTTGCTAAGGACTAAATACAATACTGAGCTTTTAATCACGACTTGCCATAGGTTTTCAAAACATATTTAATATGCTCACAAAAATAATTCATTAATAATTCTCAAAAATATAAAGATATATTCACACATACAAGTTTAAATAAATTTAGGTTGTCCCACAAGTTTTTCATAAAACGAATAGTCAATGTGCACATCAAACATTTATAAAATATCAATTTATATATAGAATATCAACATATTTCTTTGATATAAAATAGTTTAATAATCAACATTGTTTTGGGAAAACTCCAAAAATTAGTAAACACCACTTACCTCTTAGTTGCAAAAATAAAAGAAATCAACCAATCCTGTCACTAGGTCCATCACCAAGAATCTCAAAACCTAGAAACATAAGGAACAAGCCTATTAATAACAAGACCTATCACAAAGTTTATCATCACATTTGTCTCCAAAATCGAATAGGGTCCCCTAAAACAAATCAAATGCACTAAAGCCTAGCTTGCCTAACCTAAGACAAGTACTCATTCCCAAATGGGAACCAAACAAGCATACAAACTCATAATGCCACAGCACAAAACCAAAGCATTTTAATTCTCCACTATAAGCAATGTGCACATATAAACATAACATAAAACACATCAATTCATAATAAGGGCAGCATATCTCATGGGTTTCCCTTTAGAGCACTAAATGATTAAACCAAACCATTATTAGACTTAACTAAGTAAAACACATGTTGAAGAAAGCACATAAATTTACAAATCAATCCATTCAACAAAGATTTGAAGTAAATTCCACAAATCCTAGTATTTTCATCACACTTTCAGATTCAATACATAGCAGGTCAGCCATTTTGTAAAAAAATTTTGGTCCACGAAAAGTTATCCGATTAACTTGAAGTTAAATACGAATAAGCTCTTATATGTGTAGTATGTACCATCAAAAATTCAACTGAAAAAATTTTTTCTGTAATTTATTAAAAATCATGTATTGCAACTGACTCAAATCTGTCAGGGATAGATTTACAATTCCAAAATAAAATTACTATAATCTTAATACTATGCCAAAAACTTTCAAATTTGATTAACCTCAAAGCTACATGTTTTAGCACATGATAACAACTATGAATGCAACCAATAACCTCATATAATAGTCATCACAACACGAGTCAAGAAATTCAATCATCTAACTCATATAGGCAATTTACCAAACACTTGACATGCAACAAGCACATGCCCACATTCACATATGTCAAAGCCAATCAATTGCAAAGGAAACACTTTGGAATCAACTCATGCAACAACAAAACCCATATATAAGCTCTAGGAAACCAAATACCCATTAGTAAAATAGACAACCAAAACACCCCACCAAAGCAAACACCCCCAAATAGTTTGAAATTTTCAAATTTAATAAAAACTCTTGCTACCCGAATCCTCATAACCCTCTAAACTTCCAATACTCACCAAACTCATCAAGTATATACCATAAACATCATAAACTAACAAAGCTCAAAGGATTTCATAGAATAAAATGACAGAAAACTTAGATTTTTACCTCATCTATTGAATTAATCAAACTTAGAGGGATTGTCTTTCAAATGGGTTTGCCAAAATAGCCACTAGAACTCTTGGTGGTTGATTTTGATTAGAAAAGAACCTTCCATGAGTCAGCCAAGATAGAAATTTAAGAGGCAAAAGTGAATAAACTTCACATGAGGATGAGAGAGAGGATTTTCGGCCATGGGGAATGGGAACACCAGAGGAAAGAGGGAAAGGTGATGGGAGGCAACACTCTAGAAAAATAGAGGAAAAAGCCAATGTGGGTTACATATAAGGCTAGGGCTAGGCTTTTGTCTTATCACAAAAATGCCCCCACTTAAATAATTTCCAAAACAACCCTTTTATTTGTTTATTTATTTTGTAAAAGGCTAAGGTGTTACAATGGCATTATGTAACTAGTTAGATTCCCAAGCCAGTGCCAATACCTAAGTCCAAAGCTACAATTGATGTCGATGCCTCCAAGACTATTGTTACAAAGGATGATTATGAAGCACGCCTAAAGGAATGGGAAAGCATTCAGAGTAAGACTTTGTCTTGGTTTATCAATACCTCTGTACCTTCCATTCATAGTCTTCTTCCTCGTCTTGGTACTGCTGCGGCTGCTTGGATATTTCTGTCCAATCGCTACAATTGCACTAATGATTCAAGCCTGGAGTTTCACATTAAATCAAAGCTTTATCAAATGTGCCAAGAGACAAGTTAGTCTATTTCTAATTATTATTCTTAGACTTCTTCTATGTGGGAACAACTTTCTGCTGCAGATCCTCCATTACGGTATCCTAAGGACACTGAGCTCTTTACCAAATATCGAGATCATCGTCGATTTATGCATTTCATGATGGGTTTACATGAGGATTTTGAGCCTACTAGAGCTTCTCTACTTAGCCGGTCTCCTACTCCTTATCTTGATGCTGCAGTCAAGGAGTTCATATCTAAGGAGAATCATCGGCATACTTATCACATGTCATCCTTTGACCATGTGTTGGCTACACCCTCTCTTCCTCCACAGCCTTCCATTGCTGCTATCACTACCCCTCCACGATTCAACTCTAGGCATCCCTCCTTTCAGTCTTTGAAAGGTACTCACTGTGAGTTTTGCCGTGCCAAGGGCCATGATATCTCTGTTTGTCGCAAACTGCAGAAATTCATGCAAAAGCAGAATAAAGCTCCTCCTCCTCAGGCAGCTGCTATGTGTCCCTCAGATCTATCGATTCCTACATGTCCATCTTTAGCTTCCTCACTTACTACAGCTAATATCGAGGCAGTAGTTCAAAATATTTTATCCCAAATTTCCACTGCCCTTTTTGTCACTTCAAGTAACCATTCTTGGTTTTTTGATACTGCATGTTGTAACCATATGACCCTTGATGAATCACAATTCTCTGATAAGGCACCCTTAGCACATCCTATCTCTATTTACACTACTGATGGAACTCTTATGCCTGTTAGTTATAAATGAACAATCTCTACTCCAAGTTTATCCCTTAGTGACACTTTTCATATTCCAAAATTGTCCCTCAATTTGCTTTCTATTGGTCAACTCTGTGAATTAGGAGTAGATATTCTATTTACTAATCATGGTGTGGGTGTGCAAGATCCCCAGACGGGTCAAGTGCTTAGGACAGGCCGTAAGGTTGGATGAATGTTTGAGGTTAACGACTTGAAAATTCTTTCACAAGTTGTTTCTGCTACTGCTGCTGCTACCACCCTCTCGCCTGATTTATGGCATGCTTGTCTTGGTCATACATCTTTATCTCATCTTCATTTGTTAGCTTCTCAAGGTCATTTAGGTTCAATTCAGTTTCCAAAATTGGATTGTACTTCCTGTCATTTTGGCAAACAAACAAAATTGCCCTTTAATAATAGTGACTCTTTTTCTTCTACACCTTTTGATCTTATACATTCTGATATTTGGGGTCCGACATCGATTCCCACTAAGAGGGAATCTCAATATTTTGTCATATTTGTGGATGATTTTTCTCAATATAATTGAATTTATCTACTTCACCATAGGTCTGAACTTGTGTCCATTTACCAACCATTTCATTAAATGATTGAAACACAGTTCAATCGCACTGTTAAGATCTTTCGGTCAGATAATGCTCAAGAATATAATGATAAATATTTCTTGTCCTTTTTAGATAGCAAAGGTACTCTCCCCCCACCGGACTTGTCCTTACACCTCTCAACAAAATGGTCATGCAAAACAAAAACACCGTCACATTCTTGATGTTGTCTGCCCTTATTCCTAAGCGCTTTTGGGGTGAGGCAGCACTTACTGTTGTTTACACCATTAATCATGTTCCATCACCGACCACACATAACAAATCACCCTTTGAGCTCCTGTATAGTCAAACCCCTGACTACTCATCTCTTCGGGCTTTTGGTTGTGCTTGTTTTGTCTCTCTTCCTCCTCATGAACGAACAAAACTCCAACCTCGTGCTCATCTCTATTGCTTCCTTGGATATGATGTATCCCAAAAGGGTTTTCATAGCTATGACCCCATCACTCATTGCCTTTGTGTCTCTTGTCATGTTGAGTTCTGGGAACACGTCCTTTCACGAGTCTTTAGCAGTTTCTTGTGTCCTCTTCCTTACAGTCTCCCATTTTTACTAATCTTTTCCTCCCTCTTCATCCTGAATTTGTGGAAAATTCTTCAACATCGGCTGCCTCTCCAGACAACTCATCTTCGATTTTGTCCCCGGCACATGACCCGTCTATCTTGGATCTTGTGGCACCAGTGTCCCCTAAGCCACTTATTGGTCCTAACCTTCGTCGCTCTACTTGGGTAAGCGTTCCTCCTCCTTATCTCACTGATTATCACTGCTCTTTTGCTCTTGACACCCTCTATGAGCCTCACACCTATTGTGAGGCACATACTGGCCCTCTTTGGGAACAAGCTATTTCCGAAGAACTAGATGTCCTTCACAAAAATCACACTTGGGATATGATTGATTTGCCTCCTAGTCAGTCTGTAGTAGGTTGTAGGTGGGTTTACAAGATCAAAACCAAGGCTAATGGATCTATTGAATGATACACAGCTCGCCTCGTTGTGAAAGGCTTTACTCAGGAATATGGCATTGACTATGAGGAAACTTGTACTCCTGTTGCTCGCCTTACATCTGTCAAATGTCTCATTGTTGTGGTTGCTATTCGCCGTTGGCCTCTTTATCAGATGGATGTGAAGAATATTTTCCTCAATGGAGACCTCCAAGAAGAAGTGTACATGCAACCACCCCCTGGCTATACTCACTCAGGCCGTCAAGTTTTTAACCTTTGTTGTGCTCTTTGTGGCCTCAAGCAGGCTCCTTGGGCTTGGTTTGAAAATTTTAGCTCAATTGTTGCTGAGCAGGGTTTCACTTCTAGTCCTCATGACACTACTCTCTTCGTTCGAAGATCCTCTGCTGGTATCACACTTATTCTTCTTTATGTTGATGACATGATTATTACTAGAGATGATTCTACAGGTATCCGTTCTCTTCGGCACTTCCTTAGTCAGCATTTTAAGATGAAAGATTTGGGCATTCTCAGCTATTTTCTTGGGCTTAAGGTTACCTCATCCTCTGATGGATACTATCTTTCCCAAGCTAAATATGCTTCTAACCTTCTCTCCAAACCGGTATCACAAACAACAAAACTATTTCCACTCCCTTGGAATACAATGCCAAGCTCATACCCTTGGATGGTGAACCTATCTCAGATGCTACTTGTTATCATCAACTGGTTGGTAGTCTAATCTATCTCACTATCACTCGCCCGAATATTTCACATGTCGTCAGTATAGTTAGTAAGTTCATGGACACCCCTCGTTCTGTCCATTATGTTGTTGTTCTTCAGATTCTCTGATACGTCAAGGGCACACTTTATCATGGTCTTCACTACTCCTCTCAATCTTCTCTCGAGCTCCATGCTTATTTAGATGCGAATTGGGCAGGTGATCTGACTAATCGATGCTCCATCACAGGTTTTTGTTTCCTGTTAGGTACTTCTCTTGTCTCATGGCGTAGCAAGAAGTAGGACGTGGTTTCCCATTCCAATACTGAGGCTGAGTATCGTGCTCTTGCTGACACCACCTACAAGCTTGTCTAACTTTGATGGCTCTTGGCTAAAATGGATGCTCCACAGCCCACTTCCACTCCTCTTTGTTGTGATAATCGTAGTGCTATTTACATTGCTCATAATGGTGTCTTCCATAAATGCACCAAGCACATTGAGATCAATTGCCACATCACTCGCCAACATATCAAGAAAGGCAATCTCTAGTTATTCTCCATCTCGTCTGCTGACCAACCTGCTAATATTTTCACCAAAACTCACTTGCCTGGTCGTCTTCGAGATCTGATATCCAAACTCCAGTTGGCTTCCTCCTTGCCACCTCGAGTTTGAGGGGGGATGTTAGTATATAGCTTAGTTTAGTCTAGCCCATTGAGCCTAGCTCAGTATACTGTACTTGTAGTATACTCATATTACTTGTACTTCACACATACTTAGCCTATATAAGGCTCTTTATTGTACAATGTTATTCACACAGAATATACAGACTATTCAGTCTTTCTCTCTCTTAATTTGTATTCTGAACACTCTTCATGCAATGGCCCACCATAACTAGCTCTAATACCAATTGTTATGGACTCAATTGTTTTGTTGGTTACTTCAAGGGAAGTAAATCCTAATTTAATAAATGAACTACTTCAAAGGAGTCCATACCTCCAAAGTGGAAATCTCACTCAATAATAATATTTTTCTCTCTCCTTTATTAATCAACATCAAGCCATATATAAATGGTTTTACAAGATAAAGTAGCATTCAAATTCCAATGAAACCTAATATCTATTACTATTACTATAAGTAGATAAGATTTATTCAAAAGCTAACCTAATAATCTATCATATCCTTATCTAAGTATTCCAACTCCTAATAAAAAAATTAATTTTTTAAATTGATAAAATTAAATAAAATAAAGGTACGTAACACATAAGTTATTAATGATACCTTATAATTCCAACGAATGAGTGTTTTGTAGGTTTGTGCTAATGTTCACATTAGGTGTTTACTAGGTGAATCTTGGTTTATAAGCAACTAGTCACAGACCCACGGGATACATGGGAATAAATAATTATTTTGTAATTATAGTATTATTTATAATTTTTTTTTCTCTAAAATGTGTTGATGATAATTTGTTCTTCCAAAAAATTAAACAGTTTCTGTTCAATCCAATTAGGTCTACTCCACTAGTTTGCTTTAGATTTTGAAAAATTATTCCATTGCAACGACCATCATCGACCTTTTCAACAAACTTTAACACCTATTTCTCTGTTTAAAAGCAAAAAAATTAAAACAAACAATTAATTTTCATTAGTCAAATGACTAAACTACAACATTCAAGCTTTAACTACAACTTTTAACAGTGAACAAATATAAACCATCTAAACCTAGGAAACAAAGCAAAAAAACATAAATAAATAAATAAACATTAAAACACATAGATCTGCCTCTGCACCCCAATGAGAATCAAAAAAATATGAACCTTCTTAAACAGTTTACCCAAAAACTTCTGCTACTTTTATAACTTAGTATATTAGGTTACTAATTCAAGAAAAACATTTGCCCTTGCACAACAACACGAGCACATGCTATGCACAGAGAAGAAGATCATATAAGAGTTAACAAAGTCATATTGTGTTTAATAAGAAAATAAATAGGAAAATTCAAAATTTACCAGTTCAATATCAGAGGATTATTGCTTTGTGTCAAAATTAAAAGAAAAAATCATTTTGCTTTCCAAAAGCAAAGAAAAAGTCTTTGAAAAAACTATTGTTTAAAACACAAATAAAAAAATGGAGGTTTTTTCAAATTGAGATTACCTAGAAACCATTTATTCCACAAAAAGGGTGGGCAAGACTAATTTAGTAATTAAGAAATCATATCAACTTTAGTGGGAAAGACTAATTTAGTAATTAATATCATCCCCTAATTTTCTTCATACCTTAGCAGAAAAATCCTTCATTCGAGTAAGAAATGATAATTTTAACATACCCATTGGGATTGAGATTAATACAATATCTATAAAAGACACATTCCACATTTGCAAGTTATTATCAGTTTTGTAACAAGGAACTACATAAATTAAATTATTTGCATCAAGGGGCTTGTTGATTTTTTGTGTTTTTTTTTTTCTAGCAACACATTCCAAACCCGAAGACGTACATTCTTGAAAGTGGGAAACTTTTACATCCACCTAATTAGGAGAGAAGATTGCAAAAGCAAAAAGGACAGTAGAGTGAGATCCTAAAAAATTCCCATACAATGACTATGAGACATGGTGGGAAATAGAAAACCCCCCACCTTTGCTCAAACATGTCTGCAGAATTTCAATGATACACACAATTTGTTCCTAAACCTAGATACATGGACTATATGACACAGTGAAAAAGATAAAACCCACATCTTTACTCAAAACATGTCTGAAAAAATACGAAATTATGAGCCAAGTGTAGTATTATTATTAGTTTGAACATTAGATGTAGGGGAAATTGGGGATGTGGGGGAGCCAATTGACTCAAAATGTTGCCCTTGCTCATCTAAATCATCTAGTATGATGTGATCATTTCTATGAGTCATTTTAAAATTTTGAAAACTAACAAAAATAGTGTATAAAAATAATGAGACAGCAAGTATATAATAAAAGTTATGAAAAGAAGTTACCCAATCAATCGAATTTTGAGACAAATAGCTTCCACAGTTCCACTCCAATTTGGAGAAGTTGATTTTCGAATGCAATTGGATGCTCAAGCCTCCAAGTTCCAAGCCTCCAACTTGAAGAATTTGATTATTTGATACTTGTAATTGTATAAATATAACTATAAAAATATAATACTATTATTCTATAGAGTATATAACTATAAGAGGGCAAAAATAATAAGAGATGAAAAATTGAGAATAGTCTAGGGAGAGTTTGAATTTTATTTGAGAGATTTTTTGTGAGTAAAATGAGAGAAACGGTATAGGTATTTATAGATTGGATACTTGAACACACACACACACACACACACACACACAAAATTCTGACTTTTGTATTGTTCAAACGGTAAGCAAGGAAATATATGAAGAATCAAATATTTGATTATTCATATATTTCCTTTAAGCAAGAAATATTTGAAGAATCAAATATTTGATTCTTCATATATTTCCTATAATGCTTAACGGAAATATATGAAGAATCAAATATTTGATTCTTCATATATTTCCGTTAAGCATTAAACGAAATATATGAAGAATCAAATATTTGATTCTTCAAATATTTCCTGCTTAAAGGAAATATATATATTGATTATGCACATTGTATATTTATTTCATATTCTTCAAATATTTCATACTACTAAACTAATACCAAAATATATATTTATTATGCATATTGTATCACAATCACTCCAAATATTTAGTGGTTAGTGTGGTATTAAAGTTTTTTATAATGTCTAAAGTTCAATCCCTCACCCACCCAACCCCAAAATTATTTTGTCATGAATTTTGGGCAATGAGTCAGGCTAACGGGTCGGGCTAATGGGCTGGACTAATGGGCGCCCATGGGTAAAAAAACCAACCCATAGCCTATCCTATTGGGCTATTGGGCTGCCCACGGGCTTCAATATTACCGGGCTGGGCTGCCCATTAGCCTGGTGGGCTAGCGGGCTATTGGGCCAGCCCATGGGTCATGGGCTATTTGATTACCCTTAGGCTAGGCTTGGGTCTTATCACAAAAATTCCCCCACTTAAATAATTTCCAAAACAACCCTTTTATCTGTTTATTTATTTTGTAAAAGGCTAGGGTGTTACAATGGCATTATGTAACTAGTTAGATTCCCAAGCCAATGCCAATA
Source organism: Quercus suber (assembly GCF_002906115.3). Classification (NCBI taxonomy): domain Eukaryota; kingdom Viridiplantae; phylum Streptophyta; class Magnoliopsida; order Fagales; family Fagaceae; genus Quercus; species Quercus suber. The sequence goes on along the minus strand of NW_027069725.1, from coordinate 372,099 downwards.
CCTAAGTCCAAAGCTACAATTGATGTCGATGCCTCCAAGACTATTGTTACAAAGGATGATTATGAAGCACGCCTAAAGGAATGGGAAAGCATTCAGAGTAAGACTTTGTCTTGGTTTATCAATACCTCTGTACCTTCCATTCATAGTCTTCTTCCTCATCTTGGTACTGCTGCGACTGCTTGGATATTTCTGTCCAATCGCTACAATTGCACTAATGATTCAAGCCTGGAGTTTCACATTAAATCAAAGCTTTATCAAATGCGCCAAGAGACAAGTTAGTCTATTTCTAATTATTATTCTTAGACTTCTTCTATGTGGGAACAACTTTCTGCTGCAGATCCTCCATTACGGTATCCTAAGGACATTAAGCTCTTTACCGAATATCGAGATCATCGTCGATTTATGCATTTCATGATGGGTTTACATGAGGATTTTGAGCCTACTAGAGCTTCTCTACTTAGCCGGTCTCCTACTCCTTATCTTGATGCTGCAGTCAAGGAGCTCATATCTAAGGAGAATCATCGGCATACTTATCACATGTCATCCTTTGACCATGTGTTGGCTACACCCTCTCTTCCTCCACAACCTTCCATTGCTGCTATCACTACCCCTCCACGATTCAACTCTAGGCATCCCTCCTTTCAGTCTTTGAAAGGTACTCACTGTGAATTTTGCCGTGCCAAGGGCCATGATATCTCTGTTTGTCGCAAACTGCAGAAATTCATGCAAGAGCAGAATAAAGCTCCTCCTCCTCAGGCAGCTGCTATGTGTCCCTCAGATCTATCGATTCCTACATGTCCATCTTTAGCTTCCTCACTTACTACAGCTAATATCGAGGCAGTAGTTCAAAATATTTTATCCCAAATTTCCACTGCCCTTTCTGTCACTTCAAGTAACCATTCTTGGTTTTTTGATACTGCATGTTGTAACCATATGACCCTTGATGAATCACAATTCTCTAATAAGGCACCCTTAGCACATCATATCTCTATTTACACTACTGATGGAACTCTTATGCCTGTTAGTTATAAATGAACAATCTCTACTCCAAGTTTATCCCGTAGTGACACTTTTCATATTCCAAAATTGTCCCTCAATTTGCTTTCTGATGGTCAACTTTGTGAATTAGAAGTAGATATTCTATTTACTAATCATGGTGTGGGTGTGCAAGATCCCCAGACGGGTCAAGTGCTTAGGACAGGCCGTAAGGTTGGATGAATGTTTGAGGTTAACGACTTGAAAATTCTTTCACAAGTTGTTTCTGCTACTGCTGCTGCTACCACCCTCTCGCCTGATTTATGGCATGCTTGTCTTGGTCATACATCTTTATCTCGTCTTCATTTGTTAGCTTCTCAAGGTCATTTAGGTTCAATTCAGCTTCCAAAATTGGATTGTACTTCCTGTCATTTTGGCAAACAAACAAAATTGCCCTTTAATAATAGTGACTCTTTTTCTTCTACAGCTTTTGATCTTATACATTCTGATATTTGGGGTCCGACACCGATTCCCACTGAGAGGGGATCTCGATATTTTGTCATATTTGTGGATGATTTTTCTCAATATAATTGAATTTATCTACTTCACCATAGGTCTGAACTTGTGTCCATTTACCAACTATTTCATTAAATGATTGAAACACAGTTCAATCGCACTGTTAAGATCTTTTGGTCAGATAATGCTCAAGAATATAATGATAAATCTTTCTTGTCCTTTTTAGATAGCAAAGGTACTCTCCCCCCACCGGACTTGTCCTTACACCTCTCAACAAAATGGTCATGCAAAACAAAAACATCGTCACATTCTTGATGTTGTCTGCCCTTATTCCTAAGCGCTTTTGGGGTGAGGCAGCACTTACTGTTGTTTACACCATTAATCATGTTCCATCACTGACCACACATAACAAATCACCCTTGAGCTCCTGTATAGTCAAACCCCTGACTACTCATCTCTTCGGGCTTTTGGTTGTGCTTGTTTTGTCTCTCTTCCTCCTCATGAACGAACAAAACTCCAACCTTGTGCTCATCTCTATTGCTTCCTTGGATATGATGTATCCCAAAAGGGTTTTCGTAGCTATGACCCCATCACTCATTGCCTTTGTGTCTCTCGTCATGTTGAGTTCTGGGAACACGTCCTTTCACGAGTCTTTAGCAGTTTCTTGTGTCCTCTTCCTTACAGTCTCCCATTTTTACTAATCTTTTCCTCCCTCTTCATCCTGAATTTGTGGAAAATTCTTCAACATCGGCTACCTCTCCAGACAACTCATCTTCGATTTTGTCCCCGGCACATGACTTGTCTATCTTGGATCTTGTGGCATCCAGTGTCCCCTAAGCCTTTTATTGGTCCTAACCTTCGTCGCTCTATTCGGGTAAGCGTTCCTCCTCCTTATCTCACTGATTATCACTGGTCTTTTGCTCTTGACACCCTCTATGAGCCTCACACCTATTGTGAGGCACATACTGGCCCTCTTTGGCAACAAGCTATTTCCGAAAAACTAGATGTCCTTCACAAAAATCACACTTGGGATATAATTGATTTGCCTCCTAGTCAGTCTGTAGTAGGTTGTAGGTGGGTTTACAAGATCAAAACCAAGGCTAATGGATCTATTGAACGATACACAGCTCGCCTCGTTGTGAAAGGCTTTACTCAGGAATATGGCATTGACTATGAGGAAACTTGTACTCCTGTTGCTCGCCTTACATCTGTCAAATGTCTCATTGTTGTGGTTGCTATTCGCCGTTGGCCTCTTTATCAGATGGATGTGAAGAATGTTTTCCTCAATAGAGACCTCCAAGAAGAAGTGTACATGCAACCACCCCCTGGCTATACTCACTCAGGCCGTCAAGTTTTTCACCTTTGTTGTGCTCTTTGTGGCCTCAAGCAGGCTCCTTGGGCTTGGTTTGAAAAGTTTAGCTCAATTGTTGCTGAGCAGGGTTTCACTTCAAGTCCTCATGACACTACTCTCTTCGTTTGAAGATCCTCTGCTGGTATCACACTTATTCTTCTTTATATTGATGACATGATTATTACTAGAGATGATTCTACAGGCATCCGTTCTCTTCGGCACTTCCTTAGTCAGCATTTTAAGATGAAAGATTTGGGCATTCTCAGCTATTTTCTTGGGCTTAAGGTTACCTCATCCTCTGATGGATACTATCTTTCCCAAGCTAAATATGCTTCTAACCTTCTCTTCAAACCGGTATCACAAACAACAAAACTGTTTCCACTCCCTTGGAATACAATGCCAAGCTCATACCCTTGGATGTTGAACCTATCTCAGATGCTACTCGTTATCATCAACTGGTTGGTAGTCTAATCTATCTCACTATCACTCGCCCGAATATTTCACATGTCGTCAGTATAGTTAGTAAGTTCATGGACACCCCTCGTTCTGTCCATTGTGCTGTTGTTCTTTAGATTCTCTGATACGTCAAGGGCACACTTTATCATGGTCTTCACTACTCCTCTCAATCTTCTCTCGAGCTCCATGCTTATTTAGATGCGAATTAGGCAGGTGATCTGACTGATCGATGCTCCATCACAGGCTTTTGTTTCCTGTTGGGTACTTCTCTTGTCTCATGGCGTAGCAAGAAGTAGGACATGGTTTCCCATTCCAATACTGAGGCTGAGTATCGTGCTCTTGCTGACACCACCTACAAGCTTGTCTAACTTCGATGGCTCTTGGCTAACATGGATGCTCCACAGCCCACTTCCACTCCTCTTTATTGTGATAATCGTAGTGCTATTTACATTGCTCATAATGGTGTCTTCCATAAATGCACCAAGCACGTTGAAATCAATTGCCACATCACTCGCCAACATATCAAGAAAGGCAAACTCTAGTTATTCTCCATCTCGTCTGCTGACCAACCTGCTAATATTTTCACCAAAACTCACTCGCCTGGTCGTCTTCGAGATCTGATATCCAAACTCCAGTTGGCTTCCTCCTTGCCACCTCGAGTTTGAGGGGGGATGTTAGTATATAGCTTAGTTTAGTCTAGCCCATTGGGCCTAGCTCAGTATACTGTACTTGTAGTATACTCATATTACTTGTACTTCACACATACTTAGCCTATATAAGGCTCTTTATTATACAATGTTATTCACACAGAATATACAGACTATTCAGTCTTTCTCTCTCTTAATTTGTATTCTAAACACTCTTCATGCAATGGCCCACCATAACTAGCTCTGATACCAATTGTTATGGACTCAATTGTTTTGTTGGTTACTTCAAGGGAAATAAATCCTAATTTGATAAATGAACTACTTCAAAGGAGTCCATACCTCCAAAGTGGAAATCTCACTCAATAATAATATTTTTCTCTCTCCTTTATTAATCAACATCAAAACCTAGGAAACAAACAATTAATTTTCATTAGTCAAATGACTAAACTACAACATTCAAGCTTTAACTACAACTTTTAACAGTGAACAAATATAAACCATCTAAACCTAGGAAACAAAGCAAAAAAACATAAATAAATAAATAAACATTAAAACACATAGATCTACCTCTGCACCCCAATGAGAATCAAAAAAATATGAACCTTCTTAAACAGTTTACCCAAAAACTTCTGCTACTTTTATAACTTAGTATATTAGGTTACTAATTCAAGAAAAACATTTGCCCTTGCACAACAACACGAGCACATGCTATGCACAGAGAAGAAGATCATATAAGAGTTAACAAAGTCATATGGTGTTTAATAGGAAAATTCAAAATTTACCAATTCAATATCAGAGGATTATTGCTTTGTGTCAAAATTAAAAGAAAAAATCATTTTGCTTTCCAAAAGCAAAGAAAAAGTCTTTGAAAAAACTATTGTTTAAAACACAAATAAAAAAATGGAGGTTTTTTCAAATTGAGATTACCTAGAAACCATTTATTCCACAAAAAGGGTGGGCAAGACTAATTTAGTAATTAAGAAATCATATCAACTTTAGTGGGAAAGACTAATTTAGTAATTAATATCATCCCCCAATTTTCTTCATACCTTAGCAGAAAAATCCTTCATTCGAGTAAGAAATGATAATTTTAACATACCCATTGGGATTGAGATTAATACAATATCTATAAAAGACACATTCCACATTTGCAAGTTATTATCAGTTTTGTAACAAGGAACTACATAAATTAAATTATTTGCATCAAGGGGCTTGTTGATTTTTTGTGTTTTTTTTTTTCTAGCAACACATTCCAAACCCGAAGACGTACATTCTTGAAAGTGGGAAACTTTTACATCCACCTAATTAGGAGAGAAGATTGCAAAAGCAAAAAGGACAGTAGAGTGAGATCCTAAAAAATTCCCATACAATGACTATGAGACATGGTGGGAAATAGAAAACCCCCCACCTTTGCTCAAACATGTCTGCAGAATTTCAATGATACACACAATTTGTTCCTAAACCTAGATACATGGACTATATGACACAGTGAAAAAGATAAAACCCACATCTTTACTCAAAACATGTCTGAAAAAATACGAAATTAATTGAATCACCCAAAACAGGAATTCAATCATATAAACAGAGACATGGGTACATAGCTAGCTATGTTCATATATGTTATTATGCAGAAAAAAACTCACAAACTTCATGGGGGGGTGAAGAGGAATAAAAAATTGTGACTACAAAAACTGCAAAGATGTTCAGCAGCAAATATCATAATCAAAATAAATAAAACCCATTATACAAAATTTAACATTTAAATAAGTAAATAAATAAGCAAGAAGGTATGGCATGTGTTTTAAAAAGAAAGTACCTGGAGTCTGAGTGAATTAAAATCAGAAAAATTGCATAGCAATAAAGTAAGCACCATTGTTTCTCTAAGGAATGGCTACATTACTGATGTGATGTTATTGAAACATTTAATAAGCACCTACTGTTGCGTTCAAGTTTTAAAGTGCAATATTTGATTAACCTCAAAGCTACATGTTTTAGCACATGATAACAACTATGAATGCAACCAATAACCTCATATAATAGTCATCACAACACGAGTCAAGAAATTCAATCATCTAACTCATATAGGCAATTTACCAAACACTTGACATGAAACAAGCACATGCCCACATTCACATATGTCAAAGCCAATCAAATGCAAAGGAAACACTTTGGAATCAACTCATGCAACAACAAAACCCATATATAAGCTCTAGGAAACCAAATACCCATTAGTAAAATAGACAACCAAAACACCCCACCAAAGCAAACACCCCCAAATAGTTTGAAATTTTCAAATTTAATAAAAACTCTTGCTACCCGAATCCTCATAACCCTCTAAACTTCCAATACTCACCAAACTCATCAAGTATATACCATAAACATCATAAACTAACAAAGCTCAAAGGATTTCATAGAATAAAATGACAGAAAACTTAGATTTTTACCTCATCTATTGAATTAATCAAACTTAGAGGGATTGTCTTTCAAATGGGTTTGCCAAAATAGCCACTAGAACTCTTGGTGGTTGATTTTGATTAGAAAAGAACCTTCCATGAGTCAGCCAAGATAGAAATTTAAGAGGCAAAAGTGAATAAACTTCACATGAGGATGAGAGAGAGGATTTTCGGCCATGGGGAATGGGAACACCAGAGGAAAGAGGGAAAGGTGATGGGAGGCAACACTCTAGAAAAATAGAGGAAAAAGCCAATGTGGGTTACATATAAGGCTAGGGCTAGGCTTTTGTCTTATCACAAAAATGCCCCCACTTAAATAATTTCCAAAACAACCCTTTTATTTGTTTATTTATTTTGTAAAAGGCTAAGGTGTTACAATGGCATTATGTAACTAGTTAGATTCCCAAGCCAGTGCCAATACCTAAGTCCAAAGCTACAATTGATGTCGATGCCTCCAAGACTATTGTTACAAAGGATGATTATGAAGCACGCCTAAAGGAATGGGAAAGCATTCAGAGTAAGACTTTGTCTTGGTTTATCAATACCTCTGTACCTTCCATTCATAGTCTTCTTCCTCGTCTTGGTACTGCTGCGGCTGCTTGGATATTTCTGTCCAATCGCTACAATTGCACTAATGATTCAAGCCTGGAGTTTCACATTAAATCAAAGCTTTATCAAATGTGCCAAGAGACAAGTTAGTCTATTTCTAATTATTATTCTTAGACTTCTTCTATGTGGGAACAACTTTCTGCTGCAGATCCTCCATTACGGTATCCTAAGGACACTGAGCTCTTTACCAAATATCGAGATCATCGTCGATTTATGCATTTCATGATGGGTTTACATGAGGATTTTGAGCCTACTAGAGCTTCTCTACTTAGCCGGTCTCCTACTCCTTATCTTGATGCTGCAGTCAAGGAGTTCATATCTAAGGAGAATCATCGGCATACTTATCACATGTCATCCTTTGACCATGTGTTGGCTACACCCTCTCTTCCTCCACAGCCTTCCATTGCTGCTATCACTACCCCTCCACGATTCAACTCTAGGCATCCCTCCTTTCAGTCTTTGAAAGGTACTCACTGTGAGTTTTGCCGTGCCAAGGGCCATGATATCTCTGTTTGTCGCAAACTGCAGAAATTCATGCAAAAGCAGAATAAAGCTCCTCCTCCTCAGGCAGCTGCTATGTGTCCCTCAGATCTATCGATTCCTACATGTCCATCTTTAGCTTCCTCACTTACTACAGCTAATATCGAGGCAGTAGTTCAAAATATTTTATCCCAAATTTCCACTGCCCTTTTTGTCACTTCAAGTAACCATTCTTGGTTTTTTGATACTGCATGTTGTAACCATATGACCCTTGATGAATCACAATTCTCTGATAAGGCACCCTTAGCACATCCTATCTCTATTTACACTACTGATGGAACTCTTATGCCTGTTAGTTATAAATGAACAATCTCTACTCCAAGTTTATCCCTTAGTGACACTTTTCATATTCCAAAATTGTCCCTCAATTTGCTTTCTATTGGTCAACTCTGTGAATTAGGAGTAGATATTCTATTTACTAATCATGGTGTGGGTGTGCAAGATCCCCAGACGGGTCAAGTGCTTAGGACAGGCCGTAAGGTTGGATGAATGTTTGAGGTTAACGACTTGAAAATTCTTTCACAAGTTGTTTCTGCTACTGCTGCTGCTACCACCCTCTCGCCTGATTTATGGCATGCTTGTCTTGGTCATACATCTTTATCTCATCTTCATTTGTTAGCTTCTCAAGGTCATTTAGGTTCAATTCAGTTTCCAAAATTGGATTGTACTTCCTGTCATTTTGGCAAACAAACAAAATTGCCCTTTAATAATAGTGACTCTTTTTCTTCTACACCTTTTGATCTTATACATTCTGATATTTGGGGTCCGACATCGATTCCCACTAAGAGGGAATCTCAATATTTTGTCATATTTGTGGATGATTTTTCTCAATATAATTGAATTTATCTACTTCACCATAGGTCTGAACTTGTGTCCATTTACCAACCATTTCATTAAATGATTGAAACACAGTTCAATCGCACTGTTAAGATCTTTCGGTCAGATAATGCTCAAGAATATAATGATAAATATTTCTTGTCCTTTTTAGATAGCAAAGGTACTCTCCCCCCACCGGACTTGTCCTTACACCTCTCAACAAAATGGTCATGCAAAACAAAAACACCGTCACATTCTTGATGTTGTCTGCCCTTATTCCTAAGCGCTTTTGGGGTGAGGCAGCACTTACTGTTGTTTACACCATTAATCATGTTCCATCACCGACCACACATAACAAATCACCCTTTGAGCTCCTGTATAGTCAAACCCCTGACTACTCATCTCTTCGGGCTTTTGGTTGTGCTTGTTTTGTCTCTCTTCCTCCTCATGAACGAACAAAACTCCAACCTCGTGCTCATCTCTATTGCTTCCTTGGATATGATGTATCCCAAAAGGGTTTTCATAGCTATGACCCCATCACTCATTGCCTTTGTGTCTCTTGTCATGTTGAGTTCTGGGAACACGTCCTTTCACGAGTCTTTAGCAGTTTCTTGTGTCCTCTTCCTTACAGTCTCCCATTTTTACTAATCTTTTCCTCCCTCTTCATCCTGAATTTGTGGAAAATTCTTCAACATCGGCTGCCTCTCCAGACAACTCATCTTCGATTTTGTCCCCGGCACATGACCCGTCTATCTTGGATCTTGTGGCACCAGTGTCCCCTAAGCCACTTATTGGTCCTAACCTTCGTCGCTCTACTTGGGTAAGCGTTCCTCCTCCTTATCTCACTGATTATCACTGCTCTTTTGCTCTTGACACCCTCTATGAGCCTCACACCTATTGTGAGGCACATACTGGCCCTCTTTGGGAACAAGCTATTTCCGAAGAACTAGATGTCCTTCACAAAAATCACACTTGGGATATGATTGATTTGCCTCCTAGTCAGTCTGTAGTAGGTTGTAGGTGGGTTTACAAGATCAAAACCAAGGCTAATGGATCTATTGAATGATACACAGCTCGCCTCGTTGTGAAAGGCTTTACTCAGGAATATGGCATTGACTATGAGGAAACTTGTACTCCTGTTGCTCGCCTTACATCTGTCAAATGTCTCATTGTTGTGGTTGCTATTCGCCGTTGGCCTCTTTATCAGATGGATGTGAAGAATATTTTCCTCAATGGAGACCTCCAAGAAGAAGTGTACATGCAACCACCCCCTGGCTATACTCACTCAGGCCGTCAAGTTTTTAACCTTTGTTGTGCTCTTTGTGGCCTCAAGCAGGCTCCTTGGGCTTGGTTTGAAAATTTTAGCTCAATTGTTGCTGAGCAGGGTTTCACTTCTAGTCCTCATGACACTACTCTCTTCGTTCGAAGATCCTCTGCTGGTATCACACTTATTCTTCTTTATGTTGATGACATGATTATTACTAGAGATGATTCTACAGGTATCCGTTCTCTTCGGCACTTCCTTAGTCAGCATTTTAAGATGAAAGATTTGGGCATTCTCAGCTATTTTCTTGGGCTTAAGGTTACCTCATCCTCTGATGGATACTATCTTTCCCAAGCTAAATATGCTTCTAACCTTCTCTCCAAACCGGTATCACAAACAACAAAACTATTTCCACTCCCTTGGAATACAATGCCAAGCTCATACCCTTGGATGGTGAACCTATCTCAGATGCTACTTGTTATCATCAACTGGTTGGTAGTCTAATCTATCTCACTATCACTCGCCCGAATATTTCACATGTCGTCAGTATAGTTAGTAAGTTCATGGACACCCCTCGTTCTGTCCATTATGTTGTTGTTCTTCAGATTCTCTGATACGTCAAGGGCACACTTTATCATGGTCTTCACTACTCCTCTCAATCTTCTCTCGAGCTCCATGCTTATTTAGATGCGAATTGGGCAGGTGATCTGACTAATCGATGCTCCATCACAGGTTTTTGTTTCCTGTTAGGTACTTCTCTTGTCTCATGGCGTAGCAAGAAGTAGGACGTGGTTTCCCATTCCAATACTGAGGCTGAGTATCGTGCTCTTGCTGACACCACCTACAAGCTTGTCTAACTTTGATGGCTCTTGGCTAAAATGGATGCTCCACAGCCCACTTCCACTCCTCTTTGTTGTGATAATCGTAGTGCTATTTACATTGCTCATAATGGTGTCTTCCATAAATGCACCAAGCACATTGAGATCAATTGCCACATCACTCGCCAACATATCAAGAAAGGCAATCTCTAGTTATTCTCCATCTCGTCTGCTGACCAACCTGCTAATATTTTCACCAAAACTCACTTGCCTGGTCGTCTTCGAGATCTGATATCCAAACTCCAGTTGGCTTCCTCCTTGCCACCTCGAGTTTGAGGGGGGATGTTAGTATATAGCTTAGTTTAGTCTAGCCCATTGAGCCTAGCTCAGTATACTGTACTTGTAGTATACTCATATTACTTGTACTTCACACATACTTAGCCTATATAAGGCTCTTTATTGTACAATGTTATTCACACAGAATATACAGACTATTCAGTCTTTCTCTCTCTTAATTTGTATTCTGAACACTCTTCATGCAATGGCCCACCATAACTAGCTCTAATACCAATTGTTATGGACTCAATTGTTTTGTTGGTTACTTCAAGGGAAGTAAATCCTAATTTAATAAATGAACTACTTCAAAGGAGTCCATACCTCCAAAGTGGAAATCTCACTCAATAATAATATTTTTCTCTCTCCTTTATTAATCAACATCAAGCCATATATAAATGGTTTTACAAGATAAAGTAGCATTCAAATTCCAATGAAACCTAATATCTATTACTATTACTATAAGTAGATAAGATTTATTCAAAAGCTAACCTAATAATCTATCATATCCTTATCTAAGTATTCCAACTCCTAATAAAAAAATTAATTTTTTAAATTGATAAAATTAAATAAAATAAAGGTACGTAACACATAAGTTATTAATGATACCTTATAATTCCAACGAATGAGTGTTTTGTAGGTTTGTGCTAATGTTCACATTAGGTGTTTACTAGGTGAATCTTGGTTTATAAGCAACTAGTCACAGACCCACGGGATACATGGGAATAAATAATTATTTTGTAATTATAGTATTATTTATAATTTTTTTTTCTCTAAAATGTGTTGATGATAATTTGTTCTTCCAAAAAATTAAACAGTTTCTGTTCAATCCAATTAGGTCTACTCCACTAGTTTGCTTTAGATTTTGAAAAATTATTCCATTGCAACGACCATCATCGACCTTTTCAACAAACTTTAACACCTATTTCTCTGTTTAAAAGCAAAAAAATTAAAACAAACAATTAATTTTCATTAGTCAAATGACTAAACTACAACATTCAAGCTTTAACTACAACTTTTAACAGTGAACAAATATAAACCATCTAAACCTAGGAAACAAAGCAAAAAAACATAAATAAATAAATAAACATTAAAACACATAGATCTGCCTCTGCACCCCAATGAGAATCAAAAAAATATGAACCTTCTTAAACAGTTTACCCAAAAACTTCTGCTACTTTTATAACTTAGTATATTAGGTTACTAATTCAAGAAAAACATTTGCCCTTGCACAACAACACGAGCACATGCTATGCACAGAGAAGAAGATCATATAAGAGTTAACAAAGTCATATGGTGTTTAATAGGAAAATTCAAAATTTACCAATTCAATATCAGAGGATTATTGCTTTGTGTCAAAATTAAAAGAAAAAATCATTTTGCTTTCCAAAAGCAAAGAAAAAGTCTTTGAAAAAACTATTGTTTAAAACACAAATAAAAAAATGGAGGTTTTTTCAAATTGAGATTACCTAGAAACCATTTATTCCACAAAAAGGGTGGGCAAGACTAATTTAGTAATTAAGAAATCATATCAACTTTAGTGGGAAAGACTAATTTAGTAATTAATATCATCCCCTAATTTTCTTCATACCTTAGCAGAAAAATCCTTCATTCGAGTAAGAAATGATAATTTTAACATACCCATTGGGATTGAGATTAATACAATATCTATAAAAGACACATTCCACATTTGCAAGTTATTATCAGTTTTGTAACAAGGAACTACATAAATTAAATTATTTGCATCAAGGGGCTTGTTGATTTTTTGTGTTTTTTTTTTTCTAGCAACACATTCCAAACCCGAAGACGTACATTCTTGAAAGTGGGAAACTTTTACATCCACCTAATTAGGAGAGAAGATTGCAAAAGCAAAAAGGACAGTAGAGTGAGATCCTAAAAAATTCCCATACAATGACTATGAGACATGGTGGGAAATAGAAAACCCCCCACCTTTGCTCAAACATGTCTGCAGAATTTCAATGATACACACAATTTGTTCCTAAACCTAGATACATGGACTATATGACACAGTGAAAAAGATAAAACCCACATCTTTACTCAAAACATGTCTGAAAAAATACGAAATTAATTGAATCACCCAAAACAGGAATTCAATCATATAAACAGAGACATGGGTACATAGCTAGCTATGTTCATATATGTTATTATGCAGAAAAAAACTCACAAACTTCATGGGGGGGTGAAGAGGAATAAAAAATTGTGACTACAAAAACTGCAAAGATGTTCAGCAGCAAATATCATAATCAAAATAAATAAAACCCATTATACAAAATTTAACATTTAAATAAGTAAATAAATAAGCAAGAAGGTATGGCATGTGTTTTAAAAAGAAAGTACCTGGAGTCTGAGTGAATTAAAATCAGAAAAATTGCATAGCAATAAAGTAAGCACCATTGTTTCTCTAAGGAATGGCTACATTACTGATGTGATGTTATTGAAACATTTAATAAGCACCTACTGTTGCGTTCAAGTTTTAAAGTGCAAATTCTGATGTGTATACTTGAAGTGAATCATCAAATATACTGTTTTCTAATTCTTTGAAACCATGAAAGACAGGAAAAGTATGAAGGTGTGATTCCCTTAAATGAGGAGAGGAAGAGATGGAGGGAAGAGAGAGAGACAGAGGTTGGCGTTAGCAAGCTTAAGGGGTGAAGTTTTGAAACCGTCAAACACAAGTAAGGCAAAAGGAGGGGAGACAAAAATGGTTGGCATAAAGAGTAAGGACTATTTTGATTGGGTTTAGGCTTTATGGTGGACAACATTGACGTAATATCCATGCATTAGATTGGGCTTTATGGTGGACAATATTACATAATATACATGCATATAGATTGAGCTTTATGGTAAACAGCATTAACGTGAGATGCATATATATAATTAAAGCTATAAAGATTGGGTTTTATGGTGGAAATAGGACTGGAATTAATGGTATTTTAAAATTTAGGGAAAGTATTTTAAAATTATAAGAAAAAAACAAGAAAAAGAATAGTAATGATATAACTACTGATGTGACTCAATGAGAGATAACAACATTAAATACTATGCTTCAGCATTTAGATATATATAGATATAAATTATGAGAAGTGCTAAGTTCCACATTAGGTGTTTACTAAGTAAATCTAGATTTATAAGTAATTACGAGAAATCCAAATATAACTTAACCTTGTAGCGTAAGCTATAACTTAACCTTGTAGCGTAAAAGTAAATGTCGCTAACATTTTTCTTTATTAGTTGAAAAAGTTTGCTCGAATTTTGTGCTGTTGAGTAAGTTCTATGGTTTCCTAGAGGATTTATGTGAGCAAATTCATGGGTTTCAATGTTTGGTTCATTAACCATGTACTAGAGCTTTTATAACTACCATAGGAAGAAATTTTAGTCCTCTTTCAGCCAGGAACTTGGGATACATCTCCTATTTATGGAAGGAGTGTTTTTCAGTATTTTTAAAGGCTTAGGGATCGTGTGTTTGTTCTACATTTTAAAATAAATAAGGCTTGAATTTTTTTCTCTTATAAAATTATATAAGAATCATAACAAAAATCGGGATTTGAGTTTTTTTTTTTTTTTTTTCCCCTGCATGATATGTCGTTGAGTATTTCAGCAAGGCATTTCACCAGCCACCTTGTGAGATTAGTGTATCATTTTCATTTCCTTGTGTGTGCAGGTATGCATGGGCGTGACGTGAATGCCATCAAACAATACAAAATGTGAATGCGTTCAACTTTTGCAATAAAGAAGGAAAAAAAAAATTTCCAAAACCTTCCATATAAATGATAATGTTCTAAAAATGTAGATTACAATATTGACACAATAGTACAATTCAATATTTGCTTCCACCAAAAACACTACTTCCACAAACCAACCAAACCGGGGGAAAAATGGTAGATAAAAATATATATTAAAAATTAAGAGTGGGGGAGAGAAGAAAACCTGCCTCTGCAATGCATTCACACAATATACAATATACAAAATACACAGCAATGAATAAGCCAACACCCCATACCAACAACATCCTTCTGAATCAACTGGCTAATCATGATTAGCATCTACTGCAGTGCCTGTCCGAGCCTGTGAGATTCGATTAGCATAAATCGTAACCAACCGCAATTGTGTGCTGTTAAGCCCCTCCAAGTAAGGCAAGAATGATTTTCCAAGCATGATATAAATATCCACTAGACAGAAAACAACAGTCTGTACATCCCAAAATTGACATACAGTAACACAAAATTAGAAATAGAACAGATTAGACGAGATAGGTATAGAATTATATCCATAAAAACATGTTGAGCACATTATCTGGTCTAATAGTAATCTGGAAACATAGTGTCGTATCGTATCATTCATTCCTATCAGTTATATTCCACAAAAAAGGGGCAGGAAAGGGGGAAAGCGTGCAAGTAGGCTTCTTATTCCTTCCCTTTTTTATCTAATTTTTCATCGCATCTATTAGGTTATTAGGGGGAACAACAGAAACATGTCTACTAGGTTCCAAGTTATTTTCTCATTTCTGCACCAAGTTAATACTTCTCAACAACAATATTTCACCCAAAAACAACAAAAACCTGTGCAAATAAACTATTATGAAAACAATGTTTTAAGAATAATCTAGTGAGAGGCCGAGACAAGGAAAAAACAAATCTTTTAATCCATTACTTTGATCTCAAACCTGTCAAAGAATAAAACTGTTTTTATAAAATAAAAAAACTCTGTTGTTTAAATTTTCGTAAAGAAATTGGCAAGTGTGGCAATCTGGTTAGAGAAAAGAAGTGATGAGAATAGGATGTGAAGTTTATAGCTTTTACTCTTACTTGGTAATGTAAAGGAGTGCAGCAAGTATAGAAAAAAAATAATAATAATATGGCCAACTGAGGTCATGCAGTGATTAGCTGTACACTGTGATATAAATGTTGTACATCAACACTTAATTTCTCATTCTAGTTAATGGGGATGATTATCAGGCCTAAGAAATTAAATACCAAAGATAAGTTATTAAAATTTTTAACTGCATCTGTTCTCTCCACTTCTACCATTAACAAAAAACTGTTTTAGTGCTCAGAAACACATTATTAAGTGCAGATTAAAAAATTAGTACCTTACGAACATCTGCACTCTGATTTCCAAATGCTTCAAAAAGAGCAGGTAAAAAGGAGGGTAACTGAGCCATCAGTTCCTCCTGCGAGAGCCGGCCCACAAGCTGATAAAAATTGGCTTAAAAATTAGTGTAGATAAAAATAGCATGAGAATTGAAAGATAAACATGCTGCATAAAATAGGTAACTTGATTTTTTAATTATAAACAGAGTTTAGGATGATTCAGAAAATAGGTCATCCAGATTCCTCGTTTAAACATAAGAGTTCAATATGCTTAAAAAAAATCCATGATGCTACAATAAGAAGTAACCTCCTACTGAGAGACTAGATGCATAATATTGATAGTTGTTACACCTCAAATGAATGGTTGTTCCAAGGAAGTTACCTTAGTCAAACAGTTTATGCAAGTAACAAGAGTTTTCTCATCTTCAGTAACCAATAAAGGGACAATAACCTGCAGTATCATTAATTGAGAGCATCTTTGTTATATTTTGATAAAGCACAGGGTGAACAAAGCAAACACTCTTTCAGTATATGATTTTTTGAGGTGTGATGGAGATGGCAAGGGAAGGAGATATTCCTGGGGAGAGAGAGAGAGAGAGAGAGAGTATTTCGGAACATACACTTAAACATCTGAAAGGATCATACAGAGACAAAACAATAGTCAAGCAGTGCTCTGCCTCATTTGAAACCTAAATACGAAGTAAAATAGAATTAGATATGTAAGGGGAAAGCAAGTAGAAAGCAACTAAGATATTTCAACAGAATAAATTACCTTGGAATCAATATCCTTCGTAACATGAAGCAGCTTCTCAATTACTATCTCAACAGAATCTTCCATTGCATCTTTCTGGAAACATGAAACCACAGAGAGGAAAGGAGAGGAGAGGGGGGTGGAGAAAAATGAAGATAGTTGTTAAGCATGAAATGCCCCTCAGCAAAAAAATATATATAGATATATATATATATATATATATAGAGATGATATTAGAGGAAAGGAGAGGAGATGGGGTTGGAGAAAATTGAAGATAGTTGTTAAGCATGAAATGCCCCTCAGCAAAAAAATATATATAGATATATATATATATATATATACGGGATGATATACAAAAGTGTATCAAAAACAAACCTGGTTTTTGAGCATTTCAATAATCAATGAAAGCGCAAGGTCCCGAATTAAGGAATCAGAATCATCCAACACCTCAAGTACAACTGTCAATATTTGATTGAAGTACTGCAAATATACCATGAAACCCCATTAGCATACACATGTAGACAAAAATGTTTTAAAGTAGATTTCATTACCCTACACATTTACTGAAAATGTTTTGAAGGGATTCATTTATAAACTTACAACCAACTCCTCAACTTTTCAAAATTTACTGCTTAGATAAAGGAAAACACAGCAGCAACAGATCAAATTTTAATTAATAATTTATATCATTTTCTTAAAAATAAAACAAATACAGAACAGAGTCAAGTAATAATGCCACGTGCTTGGTTGTGTGCCAGAGTCGGAAGGCACTTGACAGTTGACACATTATTTATTTCTCTAATTAACAGATAACAAGTAGACTCCAACAAATATTCCATAATAGTATATCTAGATTGTATTAATAGAATAATCCTTATTCTATAATTTTCCACTTGTTCACTGCTAAAATCATTGAATTCACTGCCCTTGTAAGATGATTTCTGAAGAACACGGTACTCAACAAAGGATGCTTACTGAACTTGGTTGCTCAATTGTGACCAATAAACCAGGTTTTATCAGAGCAGTGATACCGAACAGAACACCATAATCATTACAACACAGAATAATAGAGCAGAAATGTAAATTAGTTGTATACATAAGTGCCTACTGCAATTAAACTAATATCAAACCTTCAAATACTCCTAGGGATTCCAAACAATTTATTAGATCAAGAAAGTGGATTAACTCAACACAGATCAGAAGGTCACATATGATTTTCTTCCACATCACAAGAAAATCTAGCATTTTCATTCTAGTAACAAGTGGGTACATACATTTGCATTTGTTAACAGCTGAAGTGCACCATGGTTGCTAGCAAATATGGAAACTGAACATACCTTAGTCCAAATAGAGTGATCATTAGCCGTGGAAGCTTCAATTAACTGCTGAAGTGCACCACGCTTACTTGAAGCAGGGCTGTCATTATTCCCATTGCATATCTAAAGAAAAACAAAGGTAAACCCTCTGTTTAATTATCTTAGAAGTTATGTCCTCAACATTAAAGGTGTATAAAGTAAATCTTTCAACATAAATTTGAGAAAAAATCTAATTTAAGCTTCAGATATCACAGAACTCACTAGATGAAGAATTTGAGGAATGCTGGGTCCTGTGTCCGGCATAGCATTAATATTTACAGCTTTTGGTTTATAATGGCTAAGGTCCAACTCAGTTGGAGCTTCATCAACATGGCCCAAGACCCCCAAGCGATCCGAGCTCATCAGACCATTAATGTCCAGGCGAGGAGAAGATAAACCTTCCAAGTTCACACTATTGTCAACATTTTCTAGCTGGGTGGACCAGGAGCCCAAATTCTGATCTGTAGGATTGACCGTGTAAGGCAAATCCTTGGTTTTGGAATTAAGACCCTCAGTGTTAGAACCAGTATCAAAATTCTGATACAAGTTCTCCTGAGCTACATCAGAAACTGTTTGGCCAACATTTCCAGAGATCAGCGTTGATTCTTGAGTAGAACTCCACTTCCTCCCACCATCATTGTCAATAGAACCAGCCGAATACCTTCCATAGAAATGACTCTTCTTTGATGCACTAATATATCCTTCTTCAGAAGATGTTCCAACAATATCTAATGGATCATAAGAGGACTTAGGTCGCTGCCGCTCTTTCTTGTTCTGCAAAAAGTTCATCAGGTCCACTTCAATACGAGGAGTGTGCTGTTTAAGGGCTCGTCTCAGGGAATTCTGTTCTTCAACCGATAAACTAAGAATAAAATTCAGAACAGCTGTTGAATCAAAATGGGAGTAAACAGATATAATGCACGTAATAGCTGCTTCCTTAAGCTTGGTATTTTTATCGTGTACCAAAGGAGTCAACTTAGCAAGCCATAACTTAAGAATACCACTATTACCATAGCCTTCGGAATTCATTGCATGCTTGTTAAAGGAACTGATAGCGAACTCAATAACTGCTAATTTGGCCTTTGGTGATCGCTGCTCATCTAGTGAACGGAGCAAAGCGGGTAAAAGAGAATCTGTACTGTAAGTTTTGCTTACAATTTCCAAGGTTGTAGCGCATGCTTGCCTAACTAATTCCTTTGGATCAATTAAACGTGAGAAAACATGGGGTAATATTCTTTCTATGTAACTCTCAAATGGCTTTCGGCAAGATGGAATAATATCTGCAAGTGTTGAGAGAGCAGCCTGTGCAACTTTATGGTGGGGATCATCCAAGTGCTGGAAAAATAACTTCATTACCTTCTCAAAATTCTGGTTTACTTCCTGAATACCTTTTGGGCCTTGTTGCAGCAGAGAACGAAGATAATTGAAAGCAGCAACCCTAGCAGACCAGTCAGAATTTGTACTGAGTCCCTCACTCAGAGCATCATTTAGAGATGCTGGACCATCTGCATAATTTGACATCTCCCCAAGTGACAGCTGGCTGTCATCGAAACTCTTTCTCCTGCCTGCAGACATCCGTCCAGAAACATGCTTTCTCAAAAGCGGCCTCTGAAAATTGGGAATATAACTGTTCTGTGATTCCCTAAAGTTCCCATCTTTGTAAGGTGTATCCACATACTGCCTATCAATGTTGGGGTTCACAAATCGCCTGGCCTCCCTTATGTCATTATTCTCTTCAGAAGACCTCTTAGCTGGGTATGATGAAAATGCTGGCAAAGGCTCAGTTGCCACATTACCCCGATATGAATATTTCCCAGAATCTTTGGAAGCTTGAATCTGAGTGATGATGTCAGACAAAACTAAGCCACCATTTCTGTTGCTACCTTTAGTGTTACTTGAAGCAGTTGATTCTGTCATTAAAGAGTTTGTAAGATGATTAGAAGCTGGGACAGCAGGAGGGAATGGTGGATCACGAGACGATGGAGGGTCAACTCCTGCACTAGGGGCAATAAGAGAAAAATTTACCATTCACAGGTTGTTCAAAATGTAACTATTTCAAAGGCAATCATCACAGCATCACTGAACGATTTCATGCACTGAAACTCGACAATGATTGTTTGCAGTGAAGGAAAAATAATTAATAGGCAAAGTCAGTTGGTACCTAGATCCAAACTAGATGATCGAAGCGTTGAAGAATTATGCTTCTCTGACAAATCCAAACCTCTAAGCATGCTTTCTATTGCACTGACCTTCTGTTTACTCGCGTGCAAGACACTTTCAAGACTGCGTTCAGTACCTTTACTAAGTGACTTTGTTTGTGACAGCAGTCCAACAGAAAGAGATGTCCCTGACTGTAAACTTGAACTTCTGTCCATTGCAACAATAGCAGAAGTTCCATATCCTGCTAGATTTGAGGGAGCAGATGATTGAGAGGTAAATGATGTCAGTGCACCTCTATCACGGACGGAAGGGGAAGCATGTCGCCTGTGTATGCCCCCATCCTCTTCATTTATTATCTGTGGA
Source organism: Quercus suber (assembly GCF_002906115.3). Classification (NCBI taxonomy): domain Eukaryota; kingdom Viridiplantae; phylum Streptophyta; class Magnoliopsida; order Fagales; family Fagaceae; genus Quercus; species Quercus suber. The sequence goes on along the minus strand of NW_027069725.1, from coordinate 351,581 downwards.
AAAAAGGGTTAACTCCAACAATGATTTTGAGCAATGAAATGAAACAAACATCTTGGGATGGCTTCTTTAAATTTGTGAGATTTGATGTCGGGAATGGATCCAGAATTTGCTTTCGGCATAATATTCAGAATGGTGATACTATGCTTAAGGAAAAGGATCCTGAGCTATTCCTAATAGCCAGAGACAGGTGCCAGAGTGGTAGATTTAGTGCAATGGATACCCTCACTGGACCATGATTGGGAACTAGAACCATTTTTGATAAATACTTTTTGGAACTAGAATCAATTAAGCATTTTCTGGATGATTTCTATGCTAGCAAGCTACGGTGGGAGGAGGAAGATAAGATGGTTTGGAACCCTCTGAAAAGGCAATGGATTGCAAGTGAAGAGCTACTTAAAGGCATTATATAAGGGGGAAAACAATTTCCAAGGCAAAGCATATGGAAAGTTTTTGTATCCCCGAGGGTGGCTTTCTTCTCTTGGTGTGCTGCATTAAGGAAAATTTTGAAAACAGATAATCTCAGGAAAAGGGGGATAACTATTATAGATTAATGTTATCCATAAGAGCCAAAAGGAGTCAGTTATACATCTCTTCCTCCATTGTGATACTGCTCAAGAAATGTGACCATTTCTCTTTTGTTTGTTTGACTTTGGTTGGGTAATGCCTAGCTCCATGATGGATTTACTATTTTGTTGAAAACTAGTAAAGGACTTCGGCAAGAGGACTAGTACCAAAATAATGAAAGCTATTCCATTATACTTAATGAGGTGCATATGGAAAGAAAGGAACAATATTTATTTTGAGGGAAAGGAGATACCTTTGATGAAGCTAAAGTTTTTATATTTTTTTGAAGGCCCTATGAGTTGGCTTCAGCTTCTATTTCTTTCTCTACTTCAAACTTTATATAGTTTCTGGATAGATAATTCATTTTTTGTATTTTTTTTGTTCTTTTACTTTTGGATCTTCCGTTGTATACTTCCCATGTACCAGGGTTGAACCCCTTTTCCCGCTTTCTATAAATATATTAATCATCAAAAATAAAATTGAAACATCAAGAGGAAAAGAAACATGTACCCTTTGAATAACAGGATCAAAGGATGAAAATAAGCGGCGAGAACGATCTGGCCAAGTTTTTGCAAACATTCTGTAGCACATTCTTGCAGTTGATCGCACCTGTCAAGTTGAACAAATTAGCATTTTCTTATCACAGATACCAGTAATTAGTCTGAGAAGCATATTATTTATTGAACTCAATAAAGGAGAAAGATGATAATGGTGATGATGAAGAGTTCTTCATCCCAAATTCCCCTTCTTTTAAAAGAAAAATATTGAAGAGAGAGAGAGGCCCTTCAATGAAAACGAACAAATTAAAACCTCAAATTGGAGGATCAAAATAACTTAAAATGAATGATGATTAGAAACTCAAAGTAGAAAACTAGAAAAACAACGGCTATAAAAGCACAACCTGTCAGCTTATGCATGGCCAGTTCTAATGTCATGCATGTTAGTTCACAAGCACAAGTATAACCTATCATGCAACAACAGTCTAAAATGCATTTTTAAGTCCAATCACAAAAATTAGAAGAATTCCAAATATAATTACCTCACTCATTGCATCTGCAACACAGCACCTTAAAAGATCTTCATATAGATCTGCCGATCGCTGTATTTCAGGTGCATCAGGCCAATGTTCCAATATCAACAGTGCATATTCACAACACCTTAAGTACAATAGAATATAAATAGTGAGTGAAACAATGATACACACTGCTATATACTATAAAAGAATTGACAGTCATACCTTGCACGAAGTACTGCATTACGATCATTTTTTGCACAATCTGCTATTCGAGGGAGCACACGGGCTACTTTGCAGTTACGCAACATCTGGAACAAAAAGGATAAGGCAAGGGAAGCACATAGAAAGTGAAGGGGGAAAAAACAAAAAAGCAAACGAAGGTTAGAATTACCGTTTTAATGCAGTTATCTGCAGACTCTGCAATTACAAGTACAGTGATCACAACTAGCTTGAAAAGGACCTGATTATCATATAATAAAATCATTATATATTTCAAAATTTAAAGATTTCTATGGTCAATAAGAAAAGGTTAAACTTACCGGAATGAACATTTCAGCACATCCCTCAAAATCTCCCAACAGTTCCTTTGACAAAAAGCATAATAGATGGCATGCCTAGAAAGAATGAACCAAACAAGAGGGAAGGGAAAAAAGATCAAAAGCTACATACAACTACGAGAATTTCAAGAGGGAAGGAAAAAACAGATAAATGTTTGGGGTTGCAGCAGTGTAATTTATCAGAGACACACTTTCATTGTACCCAAATATCACCATATTCCTAGATTCTTCCTTCCAAAACATCACCAAGACTACAACCAGGGATTAGCAAAGACTTTCCCTTCTTAATGCATATTTAAATCTACACAATAATTTTTTTCCCTACTGTGATTTGAATTACACAAAGGAACTACAACTGGAAGCTGGAAACACAACAAAATGCAAGCACACCTGCTTCACTATGCTAGATCTCCGATCAGATAATTGAGTGCTTAGAGGACCAACAAGCTGCTTTAAGAGTCCCCGGAAACATGGATAGTCAGTAGCACCTGATAGAAAAAATGACCATAATAAATATGCCTTGATGTAAATTTGGAATAAATAGTTTGACAAAACTCATATCCAAGCTAAGCCAACCAATTGATTGAGAACACACGCTCTGAAATAACTCAAGTGTGACAAAAGGGGAAAAGAAAAATCAAAAAGTAGATTTAAAAGAGGTTACTTTTTTTTTCATAGTATTACAATTTTTTTAAAAAATGTTACCTAAGTTACAGTTGGAAAAAGATGAATTGATCTCAAGCCCAACTACCTTTACTTTAAGTAAAATGCACAACTAGTCATATGAGCAAAAACAAAAAAGGAAAATGATGCATCAAAGAGGAATTAAGGAGGGGGAAAAACAAGATCAAAGGGAATGCATAGGTAGACAAGAGAGAGTGATCTTAACCTAATGGAACCCCAAAATGAGCCCCTCACTGACTGTCAATATGCGGACACCAAATTGCAACCACATTGATGACATGAGTAATGTAAATTCAAGTGTTGTTTAACCTGTCACCACCTTCCCACATGTAACAAGCAGAAAAATAGTAGGGTTAATTTACTAATTCATCTCACCAAGAGCAATGGCAAGGACAGGAATATTAGGTATGTTTGGTAACTGTTTTTCCCCTTATTTTTTGTTTCAAAAACAATTTTCTATTTTTGAAACTAAAAAACTTATTTGGAAACTCAAGATGGACAAAAAACAAAAATTGTTCTCAAAACTCAATTTGTGAAGGAAACTGAAAACATACAAAATGCTGTTTTTAATTTTTAATTTTCAAAAATCAATGAAAACACGCATTTAATTTAATGAATCTGTCTCATTTAATGAGTTAGTATTAGAGTTCAAATCCTAGTAACAACATATTTTAGTATTTTCTATTTGTTTTTCAAAAAACTATCTTTTTAATTTCAACTAACCAAACATGTTTTTGATTTCAAAAATACAAGAAAATTGTTTTTTCATTATATTCCCAAAAACAAGTTTTTGAAAATAGAAAACAAAAACTGTTACCAAACATAACCTTACCTTCTAGCATTCTTGTTCAATTGATAAACGTAAGCAAGCACCCCAAAAAGGTCAGTAGGTAAGTATTTGGGGTGGGTTCTATCCTATTAGAACATTCAACATCGAGTTATCAACATTTAAAGAGTCAGAATTCATGAGGGAGGATGTCCCATCCAACTAGATCGATGATCTCTACTTCACAGTAGTCGCGCTCATTTAATGTAAGTTTTTTTTTTTTTTTTTGAGAAGTATAATAGAATTTCAACCTATGAGTCCACTCCATGATTGCTCTTTATCATTAGACTAAGACACAAATTACTTTTCAGTGTAAGTAGGATTCAAACCCTAGATCTCTTATTCGAGAACAAGAGACTTTGTCAATTGAAAGAATTGGAATGCACTTAATGCAAGTAATTTTTTTATATGAAACTAATATAACTCAACTCAATATTTAATTCAGTGTTAAATCTTAATTTTAGTTAAAGTGAGATCCTTTTTTTTGTTTTGATAATTTTATAGTTCCAATTGAGCTTCAAGCATTCAAGGCTCTTGGCAAAGTGAGATCCCGAACCTTAAGTTCAAAATAATTGACCTTTTTATAATAGATTCTATTAGTGATCACACACTCCAAATTTTAATGTTCAATAGTAGATTTTTTTTCATAAGTTAATCTAGAAAATCATTAATTAATGGTGAATCATTGTCTTCTAAGTATGCTACAAATCAAATTGAATGATCAAATTGAAGCATGGAAGAAAAGGGTATAAATTATAATCAAAAGATTTGGAGTTACACAATGAATGTGATAAACTCCGGTCTGGTTTCATCCATTTGGCAATTAAAAGAAGAAATAATTATCTGAAACACTTTCCATTGAAAGGTGCCCTTAGATGGAAATAATTCACCTTTTCAAGTACAATCCTTACAAATTAGCAAAAACTATTCAAACTAGAGTTAAAATGTAAAAGGTGAGAAGCAGGGAGAGGTAAACTAGGGCATAGACGACAATGGCACCAAAATAATCACCTGAATTACATATACATGCATACTTTAAACTTGCATACATATAACATTACAATTATATTATACACTCATGGGAGTGAAAGACACAATAACCAGTAGAAGCCCCATATCTCAAAAAAAAAAAAAAATGGAAGAAGAGGAGGAGAAGAAAAAAAAAAGGGGGGGGGAAGGGACTGATTGCACAATGGAAAGATGAATTCAGCCAAAACCTCCTACAGCCTCACTAGTTTGCAATCACCAACCAAAATAATAAACATGCACAAAAATATTAAGCAATAAAAGAGTAAGCAAGATGTAACACCCTAAAAAGACCTAATAAAATGGGCACAGGCACTTACACCCCATCTCTAGTTGTTTACGAATAAGAATATACACATAATGCCTCATGTATAGAGAGCTACACATATTCTATAATTAATAATGCCTCATGTGTTCCATGATCATTAAATCAACCAAAACCGGAACCTTATCAACGTCATCACACAATCTAGGAGTTACATTGAACTTCATGACCAAAATAGTAGAAAACATGTGTACTCTTGACACCAGTAGTTATTAACACATAATCTCTTTCATTAAACAGTATTTTACAAGCAAACCCATCTATTGTTCTTGTCCACATTTAGCCAGCTCTTTGGATAATTTCTTATTTTCACTAGCAAAGGCAAGATTCTCTTTTACCAAAACAGCAAAAGTAAATAAATTCATATCTTAATTTCAAAGTATTCACTTTAAAACCATAATCTTCAAACACATGCAGAGACAGGCACGAGCAAAGATGCACAAGTAGAGACAGAGACAAGAACAAAAACCAACCTCCAAAAACAAGGGCTTCAACTCTCTGCATCGCAGTAATCCGGACAGACCAATCTTTTTCTGGTACAAGGGTAGAAGCAATCTTCTCAATTTCCCGTATTAGCTCCTTCTCTGAGTATACTTTAATAGGGTCTACAGGTTTCTCAGTAATATCTCCTTCTGCTGTAAAGAAATTGCACCCACTATCAAATGTCACCAAATCTACAGAGTGAAAAGACTAAAATGCCAATATTTATAAATAAATAAATGCACCCATAACATGAACATTAGACTTAGCACATGTAGTTCTGACAGCATCAATAATTTTTCCGGCAAAACCCGTGTGCTTCACATATAATTCAAAACGTCACATATAGCAAGAAAAGAACAAAACGAAAAATACATTTCCACAGAAAATTATATTAATAGTAAATAAGATAGCAATATTCAACAGTTAATCTCTGCCTATAATGTTCCAAGTGCATTACAGTAATGAAATATTTAACTACTGCATGGAAGAGAAATGCTTTAGGTAGAATTGCCAACTTTGATCAACAACATAGAACATGACCATAAAAATTGAAACAAAGAGCTCCTATTTGCAACTAATAGGTGCCATAAAAAAATGATTATTAAAAGGAGAAAAAAAACTAATGAAAAGTAATAAGTGTATTACTACATTTTTGCGAATATGATATAGTATCTATTCTAAAGGCCACAATTCCAGTGACATTTAACCTCCAAAATCAACCAAAGTAACCTTGCAATGCTACTATATCAGTTCCCACCTTTCCAAGGCCAAATTTCTCTCTTTTCTTTCTTTCTTTTTAGACAAGGCTAAATTTATCTCACATGCAGTCAAAAGTTAAAGATAATTTGAAAATAATCACACTTAGTAGCATTACATAATTTTGAACAAAAAAAGTATAGAATTCCACAATCTTCAATAAAACAAAACAATGTAACCGCTACTTTCAAAGATGTTGCAAGCTATCTTTGAGACATGATACTTTGAAAATTATGGACTTTTGAGACCGTGATTTGGAAAAGAAAAAATGCAGGGAAAAGTATGTACATAAGTTGAAGTGTTGGCCAATAATTTTTCAAACAAAAATAAACACGTGTGAACAAATATCAGAATAATAATAAAATTTGAGGTCAAAGCATCCTGACCTCCAAAAAGAGATGTCTCCCTTGAGGAACTCTTGGCCTTTGGACTACTTTTCTTGGGGTTCAGGCTTGCAGGTTTACTCTCTCCTGCAGCAAAATTGCCAGTAACTCCATCTGAAGAGCGAATTTGTGGTTCTATCCTCTCTAGCCTGGCATTGATATCTTTCACCTGCATATATTGCATCAAAAAACAATAAATAAATAAAAAAGAGTAATACCATCCCTTTATGTAGAAATTTTAATATCACCAACCAATCTATATATAAGCTTTTATTGTTTATGACAACATCTGAAATTTAGGCAGTAGCCTACATTTGCAAGATGTAAAAACTATAGAAGAGAGAGACAGGGATGTTATCAGTTAGATATTCACCATGGATGAAGGAAGATTATGGCGCTGAAGTTCATCACGGAATTGAGGTCCAGCCTGTGCATACATCTCCTATAAATAAACAAAGAGAAAATATCAGATCAATTTGTTGTCTAGAAGTTCATTGGTCTCCTACAAGCAACTCAGATGACTGATTAAGCAGAACATCTGTAAAAGTACTAATGTGAGGTAGGAGTATAGCATAACTAGACCACCCAGTTGCATAGCAACAGTCCCTTCGGTTACCATAGCATTTGATACACCTAAAATTCCAAAATTCCAATCCTTCAACGCAACATATCAAATCAAAATATCAATCCCATAAAACTTGTATCACTCCTTCAAAAATATCAATAACAATTGTTTAATGCAACAAATCAGTCCTACATTTAAATTGAATCAACTAAAAAGGGTTCTTTTGTATTTTATCAAAAAAAAAACGGTTACTATTTTTTCAAATATATGCAAATCATCAAGTGAGAAGTTCCAAAGATTGTAAATCACGTCCCAATGTTCATAAATGGCTCAATTTTATACTCTCTTCGTCCTGGTCCAATTTAGAACAACCAATTTTTCAGAGAAACATCATTTAATGCATTGTCTTTTAAATAAAAAGATAAAAATTTCCAAAACTAACTTCATTAATTTAAACTTTTTTTTTGCTAATGTGAGTTTACAGAGCTCTTCGAGCACTTATTATTCCCCCAAGTATGTATAGTCCCCCCCTCCCACACACACCAAATAATTATTGTGAGAAGGTGGCCCTAAGATGCTGACTAGAAGTTTGGTACCCAGGACCTCATGAATCTCATGTGTTTATTGACTTTTCAAAGATGACTATATTCTGGGACATCCTAAATAAAATAAAGGACCAACAAAATGGGACAGAGAGGTGTTGGTCAATACAGAAGATAACAGGTATTTGAACAATAGGTCACACACACACACACACACACACACACACACACACACAAATTCTCTTAAACTAGCACAATCCATGCCATACCATCAAACACAACTCAAGTAACGAGATATCCGTCTTCACATTTACATTACAGAAGTGTCTTTTGTTTCTATCAATGAATGCTAATCCCAGTAATTTAAGGACCCGAGGGAGGACACCTGATTCTTGAAAAGCATACAAATCCCAAAAGGCAAGAGACAGACCAAGTAAGACCCCCTAATTGCTATTAGACATAACTAACTAAAAGTATTTATTTTTTTCCCAAATACTGTAAAAATCAGAGTACAAAAGTCATGGGAAACGCCAAGGCCGAGAAAACTAAAAAATTTAGAGGTGACAAAAGGTGGACAGAATCCTAAGTTCCTAACCAATTTCTAAGAACCCAAATAGCTCTTCTATTAGTTTTCCACATACACACCCAATCTCCTTATTGTATCCCACTCTCCAAGCAGGGGTGAAGAATACGAAATCTGAGATCAAGATGGTTTAAGCAATGCTACTATGTAATGGCTAAGGATTCAATTGACATAAAATAGCACATACATGGTTATATGGGTTCTCTTGCATCTAACAATGCTTTCTAAAATAACAATAATAATAAAATAGCACATACATGTTTATATTAAACTAATGTTGAAGTAGGAGAGGTGTTATTAAAAAAATTAAAATCAGGGGTGTAATTAAAAAGCAGTAATTTTTGAAGGGGAGTACATAGATTTAGCCCTTCTCTTTTTCAACTGTAAAGCATAAATATGATGTAAATGGAGATGGAGAGTCCCTATATGAGTTGGAGTAGCAGGAGCATGTTTATGATCTTTATCCCAGCCAATGAGCTCTAGCTCAAATGGCACGAAAGGTAGACTGCGGCCCCGGATTCAAGAACTAAAGTGCTTAATGCGCATACATAATTTACCAATCAAAAATAAAAAATTTATATCCCACAGCGACAACATATTCAGTAGATCTCCTATCCCCTCATAGAAAATTGGTGACAAAAGACATGAAAAGCTTGAAAATTGATGGTAATAATCCTCCAATCATCTTGATACACTTTTAAGCCATGTCGAGTATTCATAGACTCATAGAAAATCTTCATTCTTCACAGAATTAAATTATTGGTTAAGGACAAACTACAAAATCCAAAATACACTAATAGCAAGATTCAAAATCAGCGCTACTTCCATATTACTTAATCCCTTAACACGCTTCCTTCATCCAATCTTCCATCACCAAAAAAAAAAAATTGTCAAGATGATTGGAATCCTTTCTTTTTAAAAATTATAGCAATCCTAAATTCATTTGTGCATTGAAAAAATTTTAAAAAAAAATTAATAAATCAAGTATTGAACTTGTCTGATCTTTAAAGTAAAGTAATATACTAAAAAATTTATAAAATTATAAATAAAATAATATAATAATAGTAATTAAAAACTCACAAGACATTAAAATTACAGAGACACTAAAAAATAAAATAAATCAAGTAGTGGATGTAGCTGATCTTCAATTTAACATAAACCAACCTCAATGCACAAAATAGCGGCTTCTCTAACACCAGGATTGGAATCAGACAACATCTGCAAAATCTGAAAATGAAAAAAGAAAAAAAAAATCTATAAGTAATTAAAAAAAACAAAATCAAACTCTTCAAATTTTTGAAAATTGAACAATTATTCAGCAAAACGATAAAGTTACCGGAGGAAGAATAGCACGCTGAAGAGGAAGCTCGGTGGAGGCGAAGAGCGCGATAGCCGAAGTGACAGTCCGAGCGAACTCTTCTCTCACTCTCCAGCTCTTGTGATTCCAGGCATACGACCCCGCTCGCTCGACAATTATGGTCGGAGAAGAGACCTGCATGAGCGTGAGGAGGAACCGCCGGGCGGCGTCGCGGACGGGCTGCTTGGCGTCGCCGAGGCGCTCGACGACGGAGGGGACGAGGGCGGTGTTGAAGTGGAGCTTGAAGTGGTCGCCGGAGAGGACGGCGGCGGAGTCCAGAGCTTGAAGCGCGCCTTGGGAGACTCTGAAGTTGTTGTCCTTGAGGAGATCTAAGCAGCAGTCGACTAGAGCAGTTACTTCCGAAGACGTTAGGGTTTTTCTAGAACTTTCTAGAACCGAGTGGAGGCGCTCCACTCCGGCCATTCTCTCTTTCGTGTCTTTCGCACGTGCGAGCTCTAATGCTTCCTCCATTTTATTTTTATTTTTATTTTTGTTTGTTCTGGTTGGATCTGCTGTGTTTAGGGTCAGATCTGGACGTGGTTTATAAATCAAGAATGTTGGTGAGGGAGTGAGAGAGAGAGAGAGAGTGGAGGAGTTTGCCGCTAAATTAAGCGGAGAGAGAGAGAGACAGAGACAGAGAGAGGAGAGAGAGAGTGAGAGTGAGAGTGAAGGTTGTTGTTGCTTTACTGAGATTGACGGGGAAGAAGATGATGAGACTGATGTGGTTGGGGGCGGTGGTTGTGCAATTTGACACTTGTTTCTGTCTAATTTACCCAATATACCACTGTGTCTGTCTGTCTCTCTCTCTCTCTCTCTCTCTCTCTCTGTGTGTTTTGTTTTCTTTTTAATTTTTTTATTTATTTCAAAATTTGAGGTTGTTTATTAAAATCCAATTGTTTAGGAAAAGAGTATTATTTATGCCTTGGGTTTGTTAAAGTTACATCTGTAATTCTAAGTATGCGGATTCAAACTGTTACTAAATTCAAATTTTGAAAACCTTATCGTTCAATTATGTATATGTTCTTAACGTGGATACAAATTTTTATGCAAATTAAATATGATTACTTATTGTTCGATTCATAAATTAAATTTTTTGTATTATTTTAAACTATAAAACTTGAATTTAAACAATAATTAATGGCATGGTTGTTGACTTTTGATCACTTTGAAATGTTATAACTATAGAGAGTATACAAAAATAATGTAAACCAATGATGGATTATTGGATTAGTCAAAATTTGTATCCAATTAAAAAATATTAAGTGATGTAACATTGCTTAAAATTACATCAGATATAACTTGAATTCAACTTATTATTTAATGCATTGTCTTTTATATTAGCTAAAATATTCAAGTTTTGTTTATATTTTCAACAATTTTGTTTATAATTTCAATCTCCAATAAAAAGATGTCGTGCATCATTGTCATGTACATTACACATGACTCGCACATAAATGATTGAATATAATCTTAGCCATGTTCAATACACATGATAGGTACACATCGTATTCCTATTATGACTTGAAGTGTAATGCTACCACCAAGTATTTAATTAAATTTTGTCCTTCATTTAAACTCTAGCAAAAAAAAAAAAAAAATGATATTCACAATTTTTAAATTTTAAATGGTAAGTCTCGAAATTGATCTATTGACTTTTCAATGGGGACCATTTCTCGGGATATCTTAAAATGGATCAAAGGAACAACAATTTAGGAAAAATAAATATTTTGACCTTTTCTACTAGATTTTGTTTTTATATTGGCTCTATAATCCATTATTCTTAGTAATTTAACCCTCAAGTGCACTTCATATTTAACTACTTCATCAAATACTAAATCTAAAATTTTGCATAATGTAAGAATTTTTCATTATGGCACTTATAAAAATATATTATGAATAATCAATTTACTAACAACGAATAGATGATAGAGCCAATATTAAAAATAAAATAAAATAAGAATAAACCATAAATAGCCAGAATAAAAAATTTAAAATATTAAGGGTCAAAATAAGAAAAATAACCTCAAATTTTAAAGGAGAAATGTACGTACTTATTTGTTTATATAATTTTGAAGAGGATGGTATTGTCTGGTGGGTTGGCCCGGATTTACACAGGGTGTGATACGTGTGTGGTGGCCCAGATGGTGATAGGCCTGGGTTTGTGGCTCCGAATGCCAAATTGGAGCGTGGTGGGGTCTTCTTTATTGTCAGGTAGATTTTTTTAATATGGAATTTTATTTAGAAAAATAGTAGGAGTAGTAGATTATTTAGGTATTATTGGAAACTTTAAATACGGAATGAAGTGAAAATGAGAAATGCTCTATAATGTAAATGTAGTATAAAACAAATATTTAAAAAAAAAAAAACGAAGTTAAAGATTAATTTTTGTAATGTTTTAAGGTAGTAATATGGCAAGTTAAAGAAACAATTAAAAGCAGAAAATAAGTAAACTTTCTTTATAATTAGATACTAGTGAATTAAATGGAATAAATTACTTAATTCAACAACAATATAGCTATTAATGCATGCACAACATAATAATATGAGTTATTATTAACACATCCAACAACAACAACAAAAACAGTTCTCTAACTAAAACCACAACTCTTTTTTTTTCCTTTTTTCTTTTTTTAAGAATACTAAATTTTTAACACACACATAAAGAGAGAGGGGAGAAAGATTTAAAGAAACTGATAATGATGTATATCTAAAAGAGACTAACTCTTAAATACACCGCAACTCTGTTAATTAATATAATCCAACACTTTTGTACAATGTAGGTAGGGGACAACACTTTTGTACAATGCATGGTTTACTTCATTAATGTTTTCTTCTTATCAAGTTATCATTAATGTTTTCTTCTGATATATTAAGAAGAAAACATTAATGAAGTATACCACGCGCACATGCATACATAGTTGTCTCTAACCTTTAAGAAAACACAATGTTTGTTAACTAACAGTATGAATTCTTCCCTTTTTGCGTCTGTCTCCCCCACCAAAAACCCACTATAATAAGTAATAAGGGATTTATTTATTTTATTTTATTTGAATCTAGGTTAAGGTTACAAGACTCTTGGCATAAGGGAGTCAATTATATTACATTTGCTTTAAGAATTTTAAAACATATAAAAATTTGAAGAGAAAAGATTGCAAAATTGAGTTTAGCTCTCCAACTTGAGTGATTTTTAGAAAACTTATCTAATTTTTTTTTTTTTTTTTTTTTAAGAATCAGAAAACTTTTTTACTAAATTCGATAAAAACTCCAACTTCCTTTTAAAGAAGTTAAAGTGAACAACCAATATTTTTTTGGTGTAGTTGTCATTTTTTTTTTTTTTGGGTGTAATACTAATTCAATACCTTTGTGCTAAATCTTGCTGAAAATAGTAATATAAGTTAAGATGAGTCAAAATTTATGATTTGGAAAAATTGATAAACTATTTAGAAATTTCACGATTATCAATTTAAAATAGTTGCAAAAAATTGACTGAAGACTCATCAAATTTTAGGGTCTTTTGGTTGTGGGTGAAAAATTTGGGAAGGGATAGAAAAATAGGGGGAATATATTTTAATTTTCTCTCATGGTATTTAGTTGGAGTGGTGGAATAGTGAAGAGATAGAAAACTTTTTTATTTGATTACGAAGAAAAATGAAATGATACAAAATGTATATTGTATAAATTTACTCATATACCCCTAACATTAATAAAATTAATAATTATATATAAGTAAATACTAAAAATAAATGAATATATGTAATATAGGGCAAAAAAATAATTCGCTAAATAGGAGACAAGGCAGATGGGTAATTTTCCACCAAACTCACTCATTTCCTCAAATTTTCTCCCCAAATTGGAGAGAAAACCATTTCACCCCAAATAGTGGACTCAGGGAAAACACTCCTGGTCCCCACTATTTTTAGTCCCCTCTTCTATCTCGGACCAAACACACCTTTTTCTCCTATCTTTTATTCTCCCATCTTTTGCTTTCCATTTTTCTCCTCAACCAAACAGACAAAAAAAAAAAAGAAAAAATAAATAATCAACCATAACCAGAAGGTGGTCAGCAACAAGGGCGTTTCTACGAATTTGTATACCCTTAACTTTCTGTCCTTGTCACCAAATCTAAGACCTTTACAATGAATAATAACATTCAATAGAGCATTGTTTTAACTTTTAACTTTTAACACATCCTCTAATCAAAGAAATCTAACTTTCATTATAATAATCTCATTCCCATTAAGGCGTCATTTAAACTTTCTACTTTTCTTCTTTTAAGCCTTATTCATGTCTTTATTTATACCCTCAACTCTCAAATCGTATGATTTATGCTATCAACTATTATGTTAGTCGGCATACATTAATAAAGTTCCGGTTTTTACCCCCTCAAAATAAAATAATAAATAAATAAAAACTATTACAAGTTTACAACTTGCCGTTTACTCACCCAAAAAGAATGTTGTTGTATTAGACAGAAAATTGATATTGTTGTAATAGTCGATTATATAAAATACAAGTTTTGAATTTTGAGGGACCAGTATAGAAGTAATCCAAATTTAGAGAGTGTAGTATTTTAGCTGAAAAATCAATATACTCGCTCAAGAAAATCTGTTGTGCACTAAATTTGAGCAGATCATGTTTATTGTATGGTACTTATTTTTACTTTTATATGTATAATATAGGGGTGTTCGCAGTGTGGGTTTTGACCATTTTTAGCATCGCACTTTATGGTGCCGCTTAGCCAAAACTATAATTGCCTCGCAACTCATTTTTGCACTTACATATGCGGTGCGGCATGGTTTAGAATTTAGCAAAAGCCATAATCGCACTGCATCTTATTTTTGCTGTCACATGTGAGGTGTGGTGTATAAGATGAGATTTGAAACCGGTATATTTTTCAAATTTTGAGTTTTTCCTACCCAGCCCAGCCTAAAACTGATTTTTCCATTGTTTTGGGCTAAGTTTTGAACTATTAAACTAGTTTTTCTTTATTTTGAGCTAGCTTTCCTAATCAACACTTACTAGGGTTATTAAACTTTTTTCTTTTTGAAAACTAGGGTTATTAAACTATTAATAATATACTTAATATTAAAAAATAAATATATTAATATATATAGAGTGCATGGTGTGGTGTGGTTTGTGTAATTTTCTTATTATAAAACCACAAATTGCATTGCACCATGTAGTGCGGTACATTATTACTTGCGGTGCAATGTGATTATGCCATTTTGTGGGCGGTTTTGGTACAGTTTTTGCGATTTGTGCAATTTTGTGAACACTCCTTACACATTTCAAGGAAAAAACTATATATATATATATATTTGGTAAATTGCAAAGTACACTTCTAAAGTTTAGAGTTACTTGGATTTTACATTTTGAAGTTTGAGAAATTGGATTTTATACCCTTGAAGTTTGTTTCTATTAGCAAAACTTCACAATTCATTAAGTGATTGTCTATTGTGCTAATGTGTATTTTTTTTCTAATACCAAATTAGCCTCTCAAAACAATGTCGTTTTGGAAGCACCGACAGCTCTCTTTGTTTTAAGTGAAACCATGTCATTTTGGGAGGCTAATTTGGCACCAAAAAAAAAAAAAGAAAATCACATCAACACGCCAACGTATCACTTAACAACCAAAACTAACAAAGGGTGGAGTTTTACTAACAGAACCAAACTTTCAAGGTGTAAAATTCAATAAACCCCAAACTTTAAGAGAGTACTCTGTAATTTATCATTTTTTTTTTATCTGCTTCCAAGTAGTTATGACATTTGATGTCTTTTCATGTGAGGTATGAAAACAGTTGAATTTCATTCTTTTGGATATTTTTGGTGGATGCTCAATTTGCTAAATGTCCAGTAACTCAAGGTTACCTCCATCTCCATGCTAACAAGTAACTTCCAAGCCAACTCCATGCTAACAAGTAACATCCAAGCCAACTTAGTGGGTTTATGGTTATGATCAACATTTTAACAAGCGTAAAATACTATTTTGGATTTTAAATTTTACCAAAAATTTGTTTTTCGTTTTTAAATTTTGTATAAAAATTCTTTTTTAAAGACAAAAATAGGGATGGAATTTTTTTTTTAATAGTTAAGGGGATGAAAAACAAATTTTTGGTAATATTTTTGAACAATAAAATATTTTCAATAGTTTAGTGGCAAAAAATGAACTTTTCAATAGTTTAAAGATTAAAAACAAACCTTTTAAAGATTAGAGATAAAAATAAAAATTAAAAATTAAAAAAACTTTTTGTAAAGTTTAAGGACCAAAACGGTATTTAACTACTTTAACAATCTAGTTACTTTTATTGAGACTAGATATCAAATAGCCCAAAAAGATCATAGTTAATGCATTATAATTTATAATAAGGGAAAATTTAACAAATGCCCTAAGTGTATTGATTTAGGCAATATTTTTAGAAACTCTTTAAGAGAAAATAAAAAAAAAACAATTAATTGTTTAGACGAATTTTTTATATTTTCTATGAAAGTAGTATCAAATATTTCATTTTATTAACTTTTACTCTAAGTGCATCTGTTAACATAACCTTTATAATAAATGTCCTTTTCGGATGCAGTGTTTTTATCAATAGACAAACCATTTGGTTTTGTAGGGTTGGAGCAGCTTGTTCTCTCTCTCTCTCTCTCTCTTTTCTTTTTTCTTTTTCTTTTTTCTTTTTTTGGGTAATCTTCTAAGCATAGAGGATCTGAATTTGCTTTGCACGAATTCCACATTTAATTCCTACTCTTAGTCCTGTTGAAGTCTATGAACAACATCAAATTTCAGGTGATGATAGTGAATTATAATTCGAGCCTTTAAGCAATGGACTTCTAAGAATCTTAATAATTAATTAATCGAATTCGTTTAATGTAAATTAAAGGAATAAAATATACTATCTCTTTTTTTTTTTTTTGAGAAACAAGAAATAAAATATACTTTTTTTTGGAGGGAAAGGAATAAAATACACTTAAGTTTTTTTTTTTTATAGGAAAATATACTTAAGTTTTTTTTTTTTTTTTGGGGTTCGGAAAATATACTTAAGTTGATAAAGCGTTATATATACTCATAAATTGACCCATTTTCTTGATTTGAGAATTAATTTTATTTAGATAATAGTCTCAAATCTCAATAGACAGTGTTTCTCATAGGGTTTCTTTCTTTAAGATTGCGATAATTATAGTGTTTCAGACTTCAGTATTTGACTTTTCCCCTTATTTAAATGATGGTGCATGTATTTTTTTTTTTTTTTTTTTAATTTTAGTACAAATGTGTTTGACACGACACCTTTGGTTACTTATTATTGGGATCCAAAGCTAAAGCTTCAAGACCTTTAAATTCAGATTATCAAAAAAGAAAAAAAAGAAAAAGAAAAAAAGACCTTCAAATTCAGGTATTTTACCGTGTCGTCTAGCTCTAAAAGATTGTTTAAGTGTTTTTTTATTTTTATTTTTTGGGTGTGTATTTTTTTCCTTGGCTATTTAGTAAAAGAATATTAAACGTGTAATTGAATAATAAATATTAGCCTCATCACACGCTTTTCGCGTGTGTGATGAGGTTTTTTTTTTATTTTTTTAATGTGACGTGGATTTTTTTTTTTTTTTTGATATAACGTGGGAATGGGTAGTTTTTGTTTTTTGATAGAAACTATGGGTAGTTTTTATTTATTTATAATTTTTAAGTTATGGTAGCGGAAGTAGGAAGGAATTTTTAAATAGGATTTATTATTGTTATTATTTTTTATATAGGGGTAAGGGAGGGGGTAGTTTTCTTTTATAGGAATATTTTTAATTTTTGTCGATTTACTATTTTAACCCCATGGAATAATGATAAGTTAATTACATTTGGGGTTTTTTTTTTTTAGTGAAAAGACAATAACTAACTTTCTAAATCCTCTTAATATATATAATTTTTATTTGATTTTGTAGATATTGGGAAAAACATATTACAATAATTAACATTTTCAATTTTTATATGAAAAATTCAAATAATTTAGAAGCCAAATCTAAGCTTTAACAATAAAGGGAAGACGGTTTTTTTTTTTTTTTTTTTTTTTACTTTTTATGGATTCGTTAATTTTATACCTTAATGATAGGAAAAGTTCTACAAATTACAGAATTAACCATAAGTGAATATGGGGATTTAAAAGAATTTTGTGTTCCATTTTGATAAATGATTGAGTGAAATGTATTAAAAACAGTTATTTTGTATTTTTTTTTTTAAATTTAGTTAACACTAAACATACATTGCTTTATTTTAAAATTTTAGTATATAACAAAGTTTAGTTACAAAATTAGCTGTAACTTAAGGCTACAACCTTATTTAATAAAATAAATATTACTACATATTTTGAAAATCTAACAATTGAATTATATGTTCTTTACGTTCTTAATACACGTGTCAAATTTTGTGTTAATCGGATATTATTTACTATGTGATCTATAAGCTTATATTTTATGCATAATTTTAAATTACAAAAACTTGTAATTTAAACAATTTATTGATGACATAACTATTGATTTTTAATTTTTTAGAAATTTTGTAAGTATAGAGGATATAAGAAAAAGATGTAATCCAATTGTGAATTTGTCAAAATTTACCTTCAATAAAAAGATATTAAGTAAGGTTAGAGTTTTACACTACAACCAATTTTGTAACTAAATTTTGTCTATTTGTCATTCTTAAATGCTGATTTTTTTTTTTTCATACTTTAACTCTCCCAAAGATAAAATTATGGTTTTGTCTCCTGCCTTAGTTCCAAAGAATTTCATTTAAAGTTATCTGTTTCCTATATTGTGCGTTATCATCTTTAAAACTAGAGTAATACTAGGACACGATATTTGATACAATTGTTGTCATAGCTTTTTTTTTTTTTTGAGAGATTTTCAACATATGGTGTCCACTCCTGATGATAGCTCTTTATTATCAGACCAAGACACCAATCAGGTTTTGGTGTAGGCGGGGATTGAACCCCAGATCTCTTAATCAACCATCAGAGACTTTACCAGTTGAGCTAACTAGAACCCACTGTTGTTATAGCTTTTGGTAATCAAAGAAACATTATTTTTTATATGTGTCCATTACTAATACCATTTTATTATATATACTAATCAAAACAAGTCATATCCCATAAAAAATTAAAAAAAAAAAAGAAGGAAAAATTACATTTTGCCCTCCTAAATTATACCCTATTTTACATTTATCTCTTTTTTTTTTTTTTGGACAAAGCTTTACATTTATCTCTTAGATAATGAAAAATACACACTTACTCCCTTAAAGTATTACTCGTGTAACACTTGCCTCCCCTAAACTATTAGAGTGCACACAAGGGCAGCATTACCTTAAGGTCAAGAGGTTCAAATGAACCCACTGACTTGCCGCATATCACTTGCCTCCCCTAAATTATTAGAGTGTACACGGGGCGGCGTTACCTTAAGGTGTATATATATAATTTTTAATAATTTTTTTGAGCTTCTAAAATAAAATTTTGAACCCCTTGACCCTAAATTTTGTTTAAACCGAGTTGATATAAGTTTGAATATAATCATCTTAATATTACTTTCATAATATTTTCACAATAATTTAATAATAAAGGTTAAGTGGCAAGTTGTAACTAGTTTTTATCAGAACTCACAATTAACATAACTTTTTTCCTACCTTTAACAACTTGTCACCTAGGTTTTATTGTGAAAGTGTTGTGTCAATAGTACTACTCTTAAAATATTTAATTTTATAAGAAATGAATTTTTGCTCATTCGTTAAAAAAAAAAAACATATTTTTTAGGACTTTGGCTTACTTTTCCATTAACAGTAGAATAAAGTTGTTTTTCCCTGCACTTTTCTTCTCTATCAACAAAAAAAAAAGTACACCACTGTTACAACCAATAGATTTGTATCTATATCTATGATTATTTCATCGTTCTCTCTATCTTTCTTTTTCCCTTCTAAGTTTTCTTAGTTTTTCTCTCTTTTTGATCAAGCAGTTTGATAAATGCTATATAGATTTCCAAATCCAAGAAATCTTTTAGTACTTGTTCCAATTCCAAAAGACTGACCACGTGTATGGTTAGGAAGTCATACAATTTTAAAAGTAAAAACTTATATCAATTACTATTTTTTTTTTCTTCTTAGTTTCACATTTTCCATTAGTCCAACTCCAACAGCGACATTCAAGGAAATTGGTAGAGTTGGAATAGGTGTGGTGATCTGAGATAGCCAAGGTTAGGCCATAGCTTCCTTGGCAAAGCAGATTCATCTCCCATTCTCCTCTAATGTGGTCGAAGCACTAGCAGCAACTCGGACTATCCAATTTGCTCAAGAGATAGGATGCTCACCCATTATTCTTGAAGGCGACTCAGAATTGGTAATCAAGTCCCTGTGCAGTGAAGAGAGATCCCTTTCTTCGTATGGACATATTCTTGAGTCAGCAAAGAATTTGACAGAAGCCAAACGTATTTCTTCTTCTCATGTTTGTCGTATCGGTAATTCTGTTGCTCATAACCTAGCTAAACGTGCTAGACATGTTAGTGGGTACATGATGTGGATGGAGAATGTTCCTCTGCACCTTCATTTTGTACTGGAAGTCGATGTTGGCTGAAGTTTTCTAATAAAATTCCCAGGCTCCTTCTCAAAAAAAAAAAAAAAAAAAAAATCTCCAAGATACTGACCACTTCCACGTGTATGATTAGTTATTAAATTATATTTGTTTATGCATTCAATGGTTGTTGTCTTACCGATATTTATACTAAATTATATTGAGAATACTATTTTAGATTATTGTATAATGTATATAATATAGAGCTTGTACATATAAAAAATTAATTATTTTATTTTTTTACTTGTCCCCATGAAAAATTCCTAGCTTTACCATTGTTGACCCCTCTAGAAAAAAATCTTAGAGCGGCCACTGAGTGCACACTTATTTCTCTAAACTATTACCCATGTAACACTTTACCCCTTATCCAATGGGTAATAATTTAGGAAAGTATATGTGTATTCTCATAGTTTATGAGGTAAATGTAAAAATGACATAGTTTAAGGGTTTAAAATATTTTATCTTTAAAGTTTAGGAGTAATTGTAAATGGATATAATTTAAGGCAAAAAAAAAGTAATTCCCCCCCCCCTCCCCCCCCCCCCCAAAAAAAAAAGGGTATGTCAACAATTGTGAAATATAAATAAATAAATGTCGCATCCCTAACAACGAGTAATCAAATGGTGCCCATGTAACTCTTACATCCATGTATCATATAACCTAAAATATTGTTTGAAGCCAAAAAAAGAAGATACGTACTTCATGCATCAGCAACTGCAAACACTAGAACTAAGTAAAACTCTTACCGGCTATTGCCTTATTTTCGTCGTTTTTTGGGAAATGTTAACAAATNTTCCAAGCTCTATAGTTTCTCAAAAAAAAAAAAAAAAAAAAAAAAAAAAAAAAAATCTCCAAGATACTGACCACTTCCACGTGTATGATTAGTTATTAAATTATATTTGTTTATGCATTCAATGGTTGTTGTCTTACCGATATTTATACTAAATTATATTGAGAATACTATTTTAGATTATTGTATAATGTATATAATATAGAGCTTGTACATATAAAAAATTAATTATTTTATTTTTTTACTTGTCCCCATGAAAAATTCCTAGCTTTACCATTGTTGACCCCTCTAGAAAAAAATCTTAGAGCGGCCACTGAGTGCACACTTATTTCTCTAAACTATTACCCATGTAACACTTTACCCCTTATCCAATGGGTAATAATTTAGGAAAGTATATGTGTATTCTCATAGTTTATGAGGTAAATGTAAAAATGACATAGTTTAAGGGTTTAAAATATTTTATCTTTAAAGTTTAGGAGTAATTGTAAATGGATATAATTTAAGGCAAAAAAAAAGTAATTCCCCCCCCCCTCCCCCCCCCCCCCCCAAAAAAAAAAGGGTATGTCAACAATTGTGAAATATAAATAAATAAATGTCGCATCCCTAACAACGAGTAATCAAATGGTGCCCATGTAACTCTTACATCCATGTATCATATAACCTAAAATATTGTTTGAAGCCAAAAAAAGAAGATACGTACTTCATGCATCAGCAACTGCAAACACTAGAACTAAGTAAAACTCTTACCGGCTATTGCCTTATTTTCGTCGTTTTTTGGGAAATGTTAACAAATGCCCTCTAGGAGCATTGATTTATAAACCATTTTTAAAAAATATTTTATAAAAAAATGATAAAACAATTAATTTTGTTGACAGTTTTTTTATTTTTTCGTAAAAATTGCGTTAAAACTTTCCTAATATGATTTATTAACGATTACCATAACAATTAACATAACCCTTCTTTTTATGGGTGACACTGTTCTACTGAAAACACATTCAATGAATGAAGGCAGGGACTAGAACATGCATGAACAAAATATGTTGGGAGAAGATTCATAATAATAACTTAATCAACAAACTACAAAGCCAAGCATTTTGTGACTTGATTGAAATCTCATAATTTTTTCAATAAAGATGCGTATAGTTTAAAGTTCCCTTCCCAACTATCAAATTATTAACCAAAAAAAAAAAAGTGCCATAAGGATAATATATAAATCAAGTGTAAATTCTAGCTACTATTTTTGATAAATTATGTGTTTCTTTGTTTCTATCAATCTTCTTTACTCACATATGTTCAGAACATCTCTCTCTCTCTCTCTCACTCATGGGCTCCACATATTGTTTCTTCCATTCGCAAAAAAATTTGTCTTTCTAAGTATCGAAGAATTTTCCCTTTCTTTTAGCCTCATTATCAATGAAGTTTCATTTTGAAGTATTCATTAATTGCCACTGGACCATATAAATAATCAGCAGAAGGCTTAAGGTTCAACACCTTAATGATAAGAGTAGTGAATTTATAGATATAGATTCATACTTTGTATTAGCATTCGTACCACAATGCTTTACCCAGTATTGCTAATTAATATAGTGATTTCATCTAAAATATTCTGTCAGTGTTCCAATACTTTACTAAAAGGCTTTGCTGTTCTTTATTCTAAAATCACGTTAAAGCCGAGATTCAGTCATGTGTGAATATCACGCATTACCTTAATTTTTCGTTTTATAATAAAGTAGTATATCAGGTTGTCATATTTTCTATTTGATGCAAGAAGGAATGCTTTGCCTATCAAATTGGCGTGTATTTATCTATGTTACATTAATCAGCCCTCCTTTCAATTTCTTTTTTCCAGAATTGAGAAGCCGAGATGGCAAAATTTTCTGGTTTTGCTTGATTTGTTTTAGCTCGCTTTGCTCTGAAATGAGGACGGGCCTTGTCTCGTCCCACTCCGCTTTGAGTGTGTGTATATATATAATTTAATTTTTAATATGAATCTTATTTATACATTTTATATTACTATATTTTAAACATAATTGTTAATTCTTTCTCAAGAGTCTCATTTCATCCGTCTCATTTCTCTATAATCTCTATCAAATCAAGGATAGAAGTAGAACCACCTAATTAGAGATAACAAAATGCCTCCACCTTGCACTCCATCTTGACTTGCCCTACTCTCGTCTTACCCCCCCGGCCTTCTTTTTCTTTCTGAAAATACAAGGTTATAGTTTTTACCCTTTCAGATAGTCTTATATATATCCGCCCCTGTAATGGATGAAGATTGATGTGGAGCAGGACCACTATTTCTTGGGATATTGAAAAACTAGCCTTGTCACACGCGCTTTGCGCGTGGGATGAGGCTTTTTTTTAAGCAAAAAAAAAATCTTATGTTTTTATTTTATATATATAATTTTTATTTTGAGAATCTAATTTATAAGTGGATAAAGCAATTTGAAAATTAACAGGAGAGTGGTCCTATTTTTTAGGCAATGTTTTAGTGGGAGTTAGAGTTGCATTTTTACCAGATTATCCTTTAGTTTTGTCTCTAGTTAAACATAGGAGTATAATGGCATTTTTGAACTAAAAAATGAGAAATCCAAACAGAAGAAGCCTCTTAAATAGTAGTATAGATATAGATTATGGCATAGGCATAGTCTCCAAAATGAACAATGACAACAAGATCTAGGCACCAGAAATTACTAACAGATTGTTTGTTCACGGGTTGTTGAAGTAATGATAGATTGATAATAAAATGTTTGTTAATTGGGTTTTGGATGGGATAAGTTCCCAATGGGAGATGATTGGCAATGCACGACGAGGGAAAAAGGCTAACTTCATGACAAAGCCAACTCAACAACTACTTTTGGACATAGCTCAAGGAAAAAAAGTTGTCCACTTTCTCTCTTTCTAATACCATAAGATATAATTAAGTGGGTTTTGCCATTTTGTAGTGAATAGTTTGACCTTTACAGCTTGGCTGATCAGGTTTGTTGGGAATACATGCGCATCTAAGCACAAGGGCAATTCTTAGCAATCCCAACACTATTACACTTCATTTTTTTAATAGTTTATAAATGAATGGAATGAAATGAGTTAATCTAAAGAAATATAGAAATGAATTGACTGAGTATTGAGTTTTTTCTTTAAAAAAAGAAGAGAGAAAGGATATATACACATATATATATATATATATTTTAAGAAATGCTATGTTCACAACATTTTTATAACATTTTCACAATAAATTAAATCTTAAATGATAGGTTATTATGAGTGGCAAAAAGTAATTTTAGTTGTGGATTCAAATTATAACCATTAACAATGTATCACCTATAATTTGTAATGAAAATATTGTAGATGTAGCATTTCTCTTTTTTCAATAAATGATTGAATATATAGAAGTATTTTAGGAATTTTTAGTAAAAATGTCATTAAACTTAATTACATTCCCTCATATTCTTCCTAATTTTTGGATGGAAATTTAATGTTTTGAGAAACTAGAAAGAAATGAGTATTTCTTCCTACCTATTCTATTATCTCTCACTTAAACTTCAAAACAACAGAATAGAAAGCAAATAAATGAAATAAATATTCCAAAATAATTCATTTTATTTCATTCTTTTTCCTCCTCTCTCAAACAGAGTGTTAAGGTTTGCATGTTATTGTTTTCATAGATTAGCATATCAATTATAAAATTATTTTTTTTACTATTGATAATGCGATATTTGCAAACATGTTTTCATAAATATAAGCTTAGTTAAATAAATTTTAGTAAAGATAAAGTCTCTCATTGTCGTTGAACAATTAATAGACCTAAAATTGAATGTTGTTGAACAATGAACCTAAAATCGAATGGCTCACATTACATTAGGAGGAGACAGGGTTTAAAGAAAGGAAAATCATTGTCTCTCCAGTATAACCCAAAGAGGGCTTCTAATTTTTTTTTTTGAGAGAAAATTTCAATCTATGATGTCCGCTCCTAATAATAACTCTTTATCATCAAACCAAGACATCAATTGGTTTTTGGTGTAAGTGAAGACTGAACCCTAAATTTCTTATTAAACCATCAAAGACTTTACAAGTTGAGCTAATTGAAATCCAGAGGCTTCCAATTGAAGGGAAAAAAAAAAAGTTGTGAGAGTGATG
This sequence comes from Quercus suber, assembly GCF_002906115.3. Taxonomy (NCBI): domain Eukaryota; kingdom Viridiplantae; phylum Streptophyta; class Magnoliopsida; order Fagales; family Fagaceae; genus Quercus; species Quercus suber. Next base: position 326,401 of record NW_027069725.1, on the reverse strand, counting down.
CCTTTATTTTAGAACCATTCTTCATGGACAAGTCAGCTTTTACATTGCATCAGAACCCCATCCTGTCCAACTTCTTAAAGATGGGATGTCTTTATCACCTTTTTCCTTCCTCATAACTATGATGGAAACGACTCTCTTCCTCCATATGATGCATAAGTTATTAAAGTACTCACACACTTCTTCTCTCTCTAAAAAAAACACACACACAACAGAGTGGTTCATTACTTATTGAGACTTTGAGAGTCTGCACTATACAGACCATGAAGCCTGTAACAGCAACACTTTTCTCCCAAAAAAAAGAAAAAAGAAAAAAAAAAGCTTGTAACAGCAACACGTGTGGGCATAGCCGTCATTGAGAATAATAGTTACTATCTTATCAATAAATCAAATGAACCAACAAAATTCGCCAATATTTTTCACAACTATTAAGTTGGTAAATTGTACTTGGTATACAATATAAATAATGTCGGTGGTAATCTCATAAATCAAATGACCCAACAAATTTTGCCAATATTTTTCACAATTATTGAGTTGGCAGATTGTACTTGGAATACAATACAAATAATCTCATATAAACTTGATATTTTACTATCACAATCTGCAACCTTAAAAATGTTTTGGAAAAAATTGTGAATTTTGTTGTGTTTGTAACATTGTTATTATCTTATTGGCAGCCATTTGAATTTCTATTTTGTTTCATTTTCAGTGACATGGGTGACCCATGTCTCTAGACATAATAAAACCTCCCTGTTTTAATGGGATATCCAAACAAGGGTTGAAGTTGAAAAAGAAGTGAAAATCTTAGATACGTAGAAAAAAGCAATTATTAGAACCACCTGTCCAAAACATTGGCCTACTGTCATTGCATGATTTATATCGAATAATGTTGTCTGTTTTCTTCTATACAAGCGAATCCATGCCTAGGCCTTGAGAGCAATATTTCGATTTCACTTAATAAATCCTTGCATCTCCCTCTGTGGAGCTTGATTTGGTACATTAGAAAATACACGGCAGAGCAGTATTCAGATTAAATAGAAACCTAGATGCAAACTCAAGTCGCACCCCTCTACCCATTTTTCGTTCATCAAAAAAAAAAAGAAAAAAAAAAGAAAAAGAAAAAGAAACCCCGAAGAATGGACCAATCAGAATTTTGAACCCATAAGTGTTGTGTGTTCCCTTGGGAAGTAGGCAGTAGAACCATCATCCAAAGATAAAAGACAGTAAGCGGAAAGACAGAAATAATAAAATCCTGCTGGACACTAGGGGTTGAAAACGTAATCAAAGGGCAAAATCTTGACCCCACATATTTTGTGATGGAGGGCCCTAAGATCTTATAAAGTTTAACTATCATTGTGCTTTACAGGAGTTATATATTCCAATTGGCAAGACATGTATAAGAAAATTACAACATGAATATAATGAGTCATGCAAGCCAAAGAAATTAAATATGGTTACAACAGACTGATGAATCTAATACAGCTCAAATCAAAATTAATGTATACACCAGAATTGTTGAGCAGTGAACAACCATAACCTATTACAAACTATGAAGGGAAAAAGCCTTATGCATTACACAAAAAATTACATTCAAAATGCTTGCATATATATTGGTTGAGTAAAAACAGAAGAAAGCATTAACATCTAGGGATCATCATCATAAGGTGCATCTGCAGCTGATCGTATTGGAAGAATTACAATGGGCCTTCCATTACATTCAATTCCATTAAGCATGGAAGCTTGAGCCAACTGATAGTCCAAAGTATTTTCCCTCAAGTCCAAACGATCAAGATTACCTAAATCACAAGCAGAATATAGTAAAACTCTCCAAATGTTCCTGACGGGAGGAATTCATATGGACACAATAACAACCCTCGCCCCCTTTTATTTTTTTTATTTTTAAGTAGTAGCCTATTATTGTTGTTTGATTAAAAAATATTAGTCTTAGTATAAGCAAAATCAGTGAAAAAAATGGTTCAATTATGTATTAAATAGCATTCCAAATTAATAATATGTTTAGCTTTATCTAGCATTTGAAATTTCTAGAGTTGCATAGTCTTTATCAAATTGAAAAAAGATGATATCTGTTCCATTACACTGGCATGTTGTTTAATGGGATTAAAGATACAAGTACAACAATACTATCAAGATTGCAATTATAGATGCAACTCAAATGATACTCTCTCTTGGCTCAATCAAAGTAAGGTTGAGTGAGGGTTTTTCCTCAGATAGTGTACTGAATCTCTACATGAAGAAGAACAGAGTAAATAGAACATTGTTTGCATCTTTGCAACTCCAAATGCAGTTAGTCTTAAGTGCATGATTTACGTCAACAAAATACAAATGATAGAATTTAATCAATTTCATATTCTGGAATTCTCTAGTAATGTCAGTACAAAAAGAAGGAAACCAGCTGCACTTATAATTTAGTGAATATTCAAATATATATTTGAAAATTTACCATAATAAAAAAGCTATCCATTCAAAAATTACAAAGAGTTTCAAATAATTACCATTTGTAACTTTCAGTGCCGCACAGATGATGCTTAAGGATTCTACAGGCATAAAATTATATGCTGCATTAACTTCACCAAGTTTGGGAGCCAATGACATAAGTTTTGAAAAAAACTTGGCAGTTTCAATCCCACCATGGTTTTTGCTGTATGAAATTCAGTAAAATATTAGTTACCATATTTTTTCTGATAAGTAAAAAATATTAGTTACCATAGCAACCACAAAAAATTACAAAGAACATATATAAGCATCAATTCGAACCTTATGTTAATCTTGACTAGCTTCAACTCCTTCGTCATGCCTTCTTGTAGCTCCTGAAAACCAGTTGAACCCAGTCCAATACCTCCAATATTCAGTACTTCAATGGATGTCTGCAAAAATTTTCCCAAAGCTACAGCTACCTGGCTGGAAGACAGTACAAATAATCTCAACATATTTGAAAAAAAAAAAAAGATGAGGTGAAGTGTAATTTTCTATGCCAGTGTCAACCAGACAAACCTGCCAAGGCAATTATCAGCAAGAGATAGTGACTTTAGTGGTCCTTTAAAGGTTGAAAGGGTATTTAGAAGTTGGGTTACTCCATTGCAAGAAAGGTCACAATTCTCCAAATTCAAATCAGCCAAGGAGGAGCATCTTTCAGTTGCTTCAACAAAATAGGGGATTAAACTCCTGCAAGTTCAAAGATAGTGTGTGAAAACAAATGCCTATTCACTACTGCATCAAAAAACACATATGGAGAATGAAAATTCAACTCACCTGATTCCTTCATCCTCAATGGAATTGTCACTTATATCCAGGTCCTCCAAGTTAGGCATATGAACTAATGCATATCTTAGACTTTCAGCATCATCTTTGCGTAGATTGTTACCCCTAAAATCAGATTAGTAAGCTCTCTTTGCATGGAAGACTATTTGGAACTCACTGCAACATTATCAGCATTGATTTGTGGTAGTTCATATCCTCTAAGAGACTAGGCACAAACCCAGGGGTACAATTTACAATTTCCAAGATACCACAACTACCATGAATTGATCCTAGGGAATAATAGTTTTGCATATAAGACATAACTTTGCTAGTGTGGTACCTCAGGTTGAGAACACGTAAAGATTGCAAGGACTTGCCAATTCCTAAGGATGATAAGGGTCCACCAGAGGATCTTTTGTTAAAATCAGAAAGCCATCCAGATATCTGCAAAGTGTTTATGAAGCTTTGTGTTGGTTTAAAGTAAAAGATACAACGTATGCATATATATATTTTTCTTCTTATTTTCTTTGGCTAATCAAATACTGACGCAGGACAACCAGAACAAAACTGAAATAACGGAAAAATAAAAGATATGACCTAGGAGTCAGCACCTAGGCCTTGCTTGGAGTCAGCACCAAGCGGGGAAACCACTAGGAGTCAGCACCTAGGGTAGACCTGGAGTCAGCACCAGACCAAAGAAAGACCAAACGGCCATTGTTTTCATTCATAAAAACATCAACTATCTCCTCAAGGAGTACAATAGGTTGTTTATATAGGATTGCTAAACCCTAGTTCTAATTGGCTAGGAAACCCTAATTGCCTTATTACAAAAATAACCTTACTTTTAAATTAAAATACTAAAATATCAAATACACAGTATATAAATTATCTAAAAAAGAATGCATGACTCACATTGTTTTCTGAAAGATCAAGGATGGATATGCTAGATGAAACATCAAGAATGGTATTAAAGACCATTTTTGCAAAATTTCGACCCAGCTGGTTGTCACAGAATTTTAATGAACACAAGGACCTGATAGCAAAATAACGGTGACTTCAGGGCATATAACATTGGATATGTTGGAGTCCTTAAGTACACATACAGTTAAAAAAGCTTAAAGCTTCATCTGAATTCTTCTTTAAGTGGCAGATAATTAAACATTTAAGTTTTGTAATAGTATTATATGCTTATATACTTCAGAATCTCAGACTTCATCTTAAATGAGATTAAATGTTTAGGTAAGTAATTAATATTTGCATTCTTCCATGCAGGTATAATATGATTTTGCAATATTGGTCAACCTAGATCTCTTTTTTTAAAGAAAAATTGAAAGCAATAAACATATAGCTGTGCCAGAATGAAATGTGTGATGCATTAAAGATAACTAGGCCTTGACAAAGTTTGCCTAATGAGATTTGATTCCAAGCTCTCTGAAAATCCAAGAAGAAAGCCCAATAAGTATCAGTACAAAAGTCCAGGCACTGAAACTCCATCAACTCACAAGGGTACTGGAAAATTGATTGTATGCTTTCTATTGCACCCAACTCAGAAGTGGATAAAGATTGTTGCTGTTATCTAATCTGAGATATGGAGTCTCACCTAGAACTGACTTCTCTGCCTGAGACTGTCTGCCACATTGATTTTATCCCATTTTCAAACACCTATTTCATTGAGTACAATTTGATTTGAACTAGGATTTTCTGGTATCATAGATCACTTGATTGCAACTTCTTTGAAAAGTTTGCAAACCTTAAGAGATGGGATTTCCTTACAAGCAGATCAAACTCTAAATCTTGAACATTATTGGTCCAAAATAAGAGAGTACGAACTGCTATGCCAACATAAGTGCACCACAAAATACAGAGGAAAAATGTATTGTAATTGAAAAAAAAAAAAGTGGAATTATAAAAAAAAAAGAAAAAAAGAAGAAGGAGAAGTTAACAAAATAAAACAAGTGGCAGTCAAAAGGATTTCCACTACTCATGTTTGGCATGGGAAAAGGACAAATTGCTTCTAAAAGATGTCAACCCCATATACCCCTTGAAGCACCACATTGTAATAAAAAGGCAACATAATTAGAATACAGCAGACAGCAGTTTTTGTAGTTACAATCTACAGGTTTGTGAGTTCATAAGCATGTTAAGCAACCCAGTCAATCACAGATAACAAATACATACAAGTTGATAAAAGTGAACCGTTCATAGAATGGATGTACCTTCCCGATGATAAAAATGATGAAAGTCCAACGGGTAACGAAAAAAGGTTGTGTTCAAGAAAGCTAGATGTATTGATGGAGAAGTGCTGTATCCCATGGGTTTGCATACTCTGTATGAGTAAAGAACCACAAATTGCGTTGAAAAAATTTGGGGAAAGCTTGCAGTGAATGAATTCAAGTGATGTTAATGTTTCACTGTTCTGGTTCAGAAGTTTGCATAACCCATCAATCTGAAAAACGGTGCATGGAAAATTATTGTATTAGCAATTGGAAGGAAGCCTTTAGTATTCATATAAACCAAAATATTTTTTAATGAATCTAGCACTGGTAACAAATTCCAAAACATTTTCCTAGAAGGTACTTCAGCAGAATCACACCATATGAATATAAAAATTTTCTACTTTCATTTCATGGTGCATACTGAATGTATTTTGTTGAGGAGTTGCCAACTTAGTCAATATTTCATCAGGCCCCCCAATAGAATAATGGAAAAAGGGGCAAATTGTTATCTTCAGGTCCACAAAGAATCTCACATGCAGTTTAACTTAGACCCTTCAAAAATTTTATTGATGATTAGATTTTCTTGTAGATTCCATTCATATTTTCTTTGACAATGCTCTGTCCTAAGTAAATTATTTGTACACTCATATTGTTCAGTGAAAACTGATCTGATTTTTCCTTGCAGTGGTATCCTATAGGACCATTAATCAGTCTTCTAAGTTTACATGACACTGAAACACTAAAACTCCCTGTCTTTTATTTTTCTTGTGATCTCCAAGTATGGGATGATACGTACAGTCCATGTTATGGAAACAGTCATTTTCTTGACACTCTTAGTCAGTTTTCCAAAATAACAGGGAAATGGATAGAATTATGCATGCATTTTCATGGAAAATGCTTGTTGAAAGTGATGAATCTTTGTTATAAGATGAGGCAATCAAATAGGTGAGATTTTTTTTTTGGTGGGGGTGGGGGAGTGGGGAGTGGGGAGAGGGAAGACAAAAGAGAGAAGAAATTAGCCAGAGACTTGAAATGAAAAAACTACCTTATCCCTAATCAGTTGCCTAGGAACATGCACGACTCAATGTTGCTTGGAAAAATATTTGGTGACCTAGGAAGTCTAATCAAGATAGAAAAAAAATACTAATTAAGGTAAAAAGTTGCTAACAATTTTTTTATTGGGAAGTTGTGCATGCACCCAGTTGGTTTTGAACTCACAACCTCACTCTCCACCTAGCATTGGAAAGCCAAGGAGGTGCTAGTTGAGCTAAAGCACATTGGCTGTTAATAACTTATTCTATTTCTCTGTTGTGTTTGCTTCAATTGGTCCTTTCGTATGCATGTAAATAGTTTCATCTCTTTACCAATGAAGTTATTCGTCTCACAAATCAAAGGAGAACAAGTGTCTTATAAACTTAAGAATACTTGGAAAAACAATTGAACATACATGCTCTTTGGATCTGATCCACCTTAGCACCAAGCTCTTTAACTTGCCAGTTCTCAATAAATGCTGCAAGAGAATAATATTAGAGGCAGAAAAAGCGACAACATATGTCAAGCTATTATGTTAGCACTAGCAGATGTGCATGGATGCACATGTGCACGCACTCTCAGAGTCAATTAGATCCAATTCTTATGCCACCAGCAATATACCTTACAACCTAGTCTGTAAGACAGTTCATAGCCCCTCCATGCAGAAAAAAATGTGCTAGTAAAAATTTATTTTTTAAATTTTTAAATAAGGTGAGTGCAGGCTTTCTTTTTAATGGAAAAGTGAATGCAGTTTTAAGAGAAGCAAAATAGAACCCAATCTTTTATTATTGTTTTCATTAATCAAAGAAGGGATCCAAAACCAAATGAAACAGGGCACAAAAACATATTTAGATACTAAAGGCCAACTCATCAAGTAACTGACATCTTCTACTATGAAATGAATAACATACACAAGTTTCTGCAGTGCAAAGTATATGTTGAAGTCTCAGACATCTGCACAAAGAAACAAACATCATGTAACAACCTAAACAATCCTTATCACTAAAAAAATCAACAAAAGAATAACAGATGTTTATTTTAATTTTTCTAAGTTCTAAAAATTCAAAAATTTTATTAAAAGGAGGAGAGACCACATGTACACTTGGAATAATAGAAAAAGGCTCCCCAAAAATTTTAGAAGCAATATTTAGCCAATCTATAAAATCTAAAGGAGATGAAACATGGATGCAGCCAAAACCAAGCATCCATTTATACCATGATCTAAGAATTAAAGACTTAAGCTTAGAAAAACATTAATGATATAAAAACTTTAGAGACTTCATTTTAGCACATTTGCAAGAAACCTAGATGATGCAAAGTGTAGACTAAATCGTAAGTAAATTTATTAGTACAGTAAGAATAAATACAGGCAAAAGAAGCATAAAAATGCATAGGAATAGATAGCTGAAGTACTTCTGTTATATTGTAACTAGAATCCAGCCAATCATTATAGACCATTGGCATAAGCTCTCATAATGTAAAAACTAGCATAATGCATTACCTAGCATAGCAACCAAAAACTTGGCAATGATAAGATAACTTCAAATAATCAGAAGTTAAATGATTCTCTTGTCCATCAACCCCAATATATTTTAATATAGCATCTGCACAGAACAAAAAATGAGGAAACAAATGTTTATGAACTTAGCAAGGTATCAATAAAAACAAAAACGAACTCCCCAAAAAAATTTATGTTGAAGTAGAAAGCTCTTTTTTTTCCTTTCTATGTAGAATCTTTATAACAGTCACAAAAGGAGACAATGAAAAAGAAAACGTTGTGATGTATGTGTACCCACTAAGTGCAGTTATTGAAATTTACTAATGAGATTCAAAATCTCAGTTCTACAATGGAATCAGGGGGGAGTTCTTAATCACCAATTCCCTGTCCCTAGAGCTCCACAAGAGGGCATCCATGACATATTAAATAAATAAAATTTAGTTCTGAAAGAACAGCTACATCACCTTGTTTATTTATTTCATCAAATTCACTTGAATATACTTCTAACACACAAAAGAATCTTGGATTACGAGCAATGGAATGCGTCCAAAGTGATAAAATTAGTTTCATAATCATGATCTACACTAAGAAATAACACAGATGCACTTCTGTTTGTACATGAAAGGAAGCAAGTGATGATGTCATCCAGCTAAAACCCAATTTTCTATTACAAGGCTTGACAAACTTTATAATTTAAGCTGGAAGCCATTTTCACTCAGAATGTTCAAATACTGCAGAAAGATAATGAAAGCATCATAATTAGTACCTGGAATTCGTATGTCACCAATACATCCATTAAAAGATGGAAGCAAAGCTATCTCTGTTGCCTCATCTAGGCAACTGTTCAAGTTTGTTCAACATAACAAGAGGTCTAAATCATAAGATGAAACCATGAATACATAACAATATGAACTTAAAAGTTTGTGTCACAAATGGGCCTACTTTTGCAAATGCATTTCCCAATACATCTGCTGCCAATCAACTGGTTCAATCTGTTCAACAAGGTCAGGCCAACGCAATTTGTATAATGCCCTCCATGCTGTGTTAAATTTCCAATGCCTGTGAAATAAAAAATAAAAAGTTCCAATCAGAGGGCATTTGTACTGTTCTACATATCATCCCTAAATTGAGTAAAAACTCCACAGAATGTATGAATGAGTATGTCATTAAAGAAAATAAAACACTCAATTGTTCTTATCAAAATAAATAAATAAAACACTCAATTGTTCCAAACCTTCCACGTTTTCTCCCATTTCTAAAGCAATCATCAGTAAACTCCTGGTAATTATGGTCCTCAAACGGCCTGTTCAAACAAGAAATTGGATAACAATTACAGAGTAAAAAGAAAGGGTCAATGAAAGGTGAGTAATTAGTTACGGTAGAAGAGACTTGAATTAACTACATCAACAAAGGTGCCCGGTATCCTACTCCTAAAGTCTCATACACTCTCATGAGTGTTGTCCCTAGGACCTCGGATTTGATCCCACCCGAAAATGGTTCTAAACAGAAGCACAACTAGCCCCATATAATTACAACCATTAAATTTTTATAGTTGTAGAGGTTGGGCCTCTGTGTGATGTCAAGTGTCTTTTACCAAAAGCGACAAAGTGTGAGTTCGAGTTCACAAATTAGCCTCTCAAATATATATATATATATATATATTGGGGATAAAGTTGCCTACCAATTACCTCTCTAAGAAAACACAAAGCTTCGTGCATTGGGTATGACCTTTTTCAAATTTTTATTTAATGTAATAATCATTACCCTTTATAACTACACACACCCACCATTGCTTTTGATCATGAGTCACACTCATTTTAACCTTTCTTTAATGTTCACAAAAAATCCCAAATCCTACAGGAAGAAAAAAGAATAACACTGAATTCAAGCGCAAGGAAAAAATTTCTTCTCTCATTTCTGATAAATTCTATTCTTTGATTGTTCAAAAGAGAAACCCAGAAATAAAAATCCAAATCCAACAACAGTGAACACAACATATTAATAAAAAGAAAAAGTGTTGGTGAGAAAGTAGGAGAATCGAGTGAACATACGTTTGTGCTTGCACGTTTTGCAAGGCCAACGGGGGCAAACTTAAAACTAAGGTATCAAACAACTCGTGTGGAAGCTCGAAGACAACCGGTACAAGATCATCATCTGAAAGTTTGAAACAACATAGACAACAAAATCAAACTAAAATTAAAATTAAAATAAATTATATTAAAGCATGATAATGAATTAATAAAAGTAAAAGAAATAAATTAATACCGTGGATGAGTTCTTTCTTGAGTGAATGAATGCATAAGGACATCAAAGATGGAACCTCTCTCATTCTTTGGAAAAAAAAAAAAAAAGGTTTTGGTTTCGGTTCTGGTTCGGACAACCCTCACGCTCGGACACGGCAACACACGAAAATGAGAGACAAAATATTAAGAGGCAACGACGCCGCCTTTCTTAGTTATTGCTTTTATTGCACCACTCAACAAATTTTTATTTTTTATTTTTTTTTATGGGGAGGTTCAATCCTTAAGCCAATCAGAGCATTGCTAGCAGATTTTTTTTTTTCCTATTTTATGGATAAAAACCTATTTTTTCTAATTTAATTAACTACTTTTTCTTTTCACCTTCCTTATTCTAAATTCTATTTTATTTTTTTATTCCTCTCATTTTTCAAAACACACTTTTACTTTTATCACACTTATTTAAACACAAAACAATAAACAAATATTTTTTGATAACAATAAACAAATATTTAAAAAATGAATAGCGCTCCCTTAAGATAAGGAGCAACAATCTTTGTATTGGATTTTTCGCATAATTTGCTAATTGTATAGTCACCCTATTTCTAACCTTAGACACCACAATAAACACACAACTGTGATTAAGTTGCAGATGTTGCATAAGAACTATTAGAGAGCACATAAGGTTATACATCTTCGGTTTTATACTATATATATTGATGATACATAGAAAATCAGTAGGCTGAATACTTCGACTTTCAATGGGCTTGAGATTGCTTGAAAGGTTTGAAAAGAAAGAAACACAAGATCATAGGTGACTAGGGTGAACTAGCCAAGAATCCTCCGATGCTTAAGTTAATTTTCTCTCTTGAAATTAGGAATTTCAACTCTATAAGTGGTGAAAAACTTACTTTGATTTCATATGGCTGAGTCCTTTTATAGTGAGTTTTGGAGTGGTTACTTGTTTAATAACTTCCTCAACATGGATGGAAGTTAGAAAGTTCAGACTTAATTTCTACAACTGCTATCAGAAGTTAAGAACTTAGTGGAAAGTTAGAGCGATGAATAAAAATTTTGCTCCTACTTCAGAATAGTAGAACGTAGTTTGAATCATAAGCTTTTGGATATAGATTTACTCCGAAATTTTCAGGTGACTCCATGCTAGATGACCTTCTTACACTTGGATGACCTTTTTGGTCTTAAATGGCACTATGGACGAATTGAAGATAGTCTAATTTTTGGTTCACCATCATATATAAATAATAAAAATATAAACATCAAGAAAATGACCTCAACTATGTTATTTTATAGGAAGGTATGCCCTTGAATGTGATGGAAGCTACTAAGGGAGATATATAGGAAGTTAATTGGTATATTCAAATATTTGTGGAAGAAACTAAGATAATTCTAGCTGATTTTTTTTTTTTTTTGGGTTTTCGATTCTAGATCTAAATTATTTAATAACTTAAAAAAAATTACTATTGTCATGAGCGGTTATTAATAAGTAAAAAAGTGACAGCAGTAATAAGTCTAAATGTAAAATTATGGTCATATGTGATATTGGTAGTGTTTACTACGACGATTGAATTGTCAATTGTAAGGGAAAAAATAGGGTACCACCGAATGTGACAAAAGTACAGTCAGAAGAAATGTGGGTATTGCCCAATGTAATAATGAAACGGTCAAATTTGAGAATAAAAAAAAATAGGGTACCACTGAATGTGACAAAAATAGAGTCAGATGTGATGTTGGTACTACTTAATGTGATAATGGAACCATCAAATGTGAGAAAAAAGTAAGGGAACCACCAAATGTGAGAAAAGAACTGTCACATGTGATATTAGAACTGCACAATGTAAGGATGGAACCATCAAATCTGAAAAAAAAGTAAGGAAACCACCAAATGTGAGAAAAAAACTGTCACATGTGACAAAAGAACTGTAACATGTAACAAAAATAGAACAGATGCGATGTTGGTTCTGCTTAATATAACAATGGAACCATCAAATTTGAGAAAAAAATTAAAGGAACTATTATATATGACAAAATAATTGTCAAATGTGATATTGAAATTGCATAATATGAGGATAGAACCGTCAAAAAGGAGAAAAAAGTAAGGAAATCACCTGAGAAAAGAACTATTACATGTGATGTTGGAACTGCACAATGTGATTATAGAATCGTCAAATGTGAGAAAAAAATAAGGGAACCACCAAATGTGACAAAAGAACTGACACATGTGATGTTGGAATTGCACAATGTGAGGATGAAACCGTCAAGTGTAAGAAAAAAGTAAGAAAACCACCCAATGTGACAAAAGAACTGTCATATGTGATGTTGGAACCGCACATTGTGAGGATGGAACCGTCAAGTGTGAGAAAAAGGTAAGGGAACCACCCAATGTAACAAAAGAACTGTTATATGTGATGTAAGAATTGCACAATATGAGGATGGAACAGTTAAATGTGAGAAAAAAAATAAAAGAACCACCAAATGTGAGAAAAGAACTGTCATTTGTGATGTTAGAACTGTACAATGTGAGGATAGAACTATCAAATATGATAAAAAAGTAAGGAAACTGCCAAATATGAGGAAAAAACTGTCACATGTGATGTTGGAATTGCACAATGTAAGGATGGAACTATCAAGTGTGAGAAAAAAGTAAGAGAACCATTCAATGTTACAAAAGAATTATCATATGTGATGTTGGAACTGCACAATATGAGGATGAAATCGTCAAATGTGAGAAAAAAGTAAGGGAACCATCAAATGTGAGAAAAAAGGAAGGGAATCATCAAATGTGAGAAAAGAACTGTCACATGTGATGTTGGAATTGAACAATGTGAGGATGAAATCCTCAAATGTGAGAAAAGTAAGGAAACCATTCAATGTGACAAAAGAACTGTCATATGTGATGTTAGAACCGCACAATACGAGGATGAAATCGTTAAGTTTGAGAAAAAGGTAAGGGAACCACCTAATGTGATAAAAAAACTGTCATATGTGATATTCGAATTGCACAATGTGAGGATAAAACCGTCAAATGTGAAAAAAAAAGTAAGAGAACCACCAAATGTGAGAAAAGAACTGTCACATATGATGTTGGAACTACACAATGTGAGGATAGAACCGTCAGATGTGAGAAAAAAAGTAAGGGAACTGCCAAATGTGAGAAAAAAACTATCACATGTGATGTTGGAACTGCACAATGTGAAAATGGAATCATCAAGTGTGAGAAAAAAGTAAGAGAACCACTCAATGTGACAAAAGAACCACTCAATGTAACAAAAGAACTGTCATATGTGATGTTGGAACTGCACAATGTGAGGATGGAGCCGTCAGATGTGAGAAAAAAAAGTAAGGGAACCACCAAATGTGAGAAAAAAACTGTCACATATGATATTAGCACTGTACAATGTGAGGATAGAACCGTCAAATGTGAGAAAAAAGTAACCTAATGTAGCAAATTACCTACTATGTTGTACCCCTTTTTTTTTGGAGGGTACCGTAGAATTACTCATAAAGATAATGTCTACTAAATACAAAAATAATTTTTATCACGTTTGGCTTCTACAGTCTCTGTTGTTGGTATCCAAATATTTGATATATCTTGACAATAAAACTAGAAAATAGTTTAAAGATAGTGGTGAATTTTACCAAAGTAAAGTTTGCTAAACTTTTTATCTGATGCAAGAAAGTTTTCCTAATTTGTTAATAACCAAATGTTCAAAAATTGCTACAATATATACACTTTACTTATATTTTCTTAAGCTCGACCATTCCTTGTGAAATTAAAAGTTTTAGTACTTTTAGCCCAATATTTTGTTGCATGCCAACAGGATTGATGACTACCTTTTTATGAGATTTATAAGTCGTCATAGTTTTTGCTCACATTTTTGTGTATCAATTTATTTTTACTCTAAACGGAAACAAAGATTTGCCCTTGTGACGTTGTTGACTATAAGCTTTTAGGCATAATAAATTCATTGAAAGCACGGTTAGTAGATTGTAGGTATACAATTTGATGAGAATAATAAGTCATTCTAGTCCTTCAATCTTCTATAAAATCCCATACAGGGATTCAAGATCAACTCAAAGTAAAACATTTTATTCTATTTTCAGGGCATCACCTTTTCTAAAGATTTTTTGCATGACTTTTTCATTTGTTGCTCAACTTAATTGCATAGGAACAAGTTCCAGATTAGATTTAAAACACAACTAAAGTGCAAACATGCAAATCATACTGTAATTAAGCTATAAAAACACGGATTTTAAATTTTAAGAACAAGATTAAACAGCATATTTTCAATCTCTCAATTGAACTCAAACTTTTATATTCTCACACCAAATAATATGCAATTAAGAGACAGCCAGAAAGACAACACACATAATTTTATGCTATTAATTTGGCATAGATTTGAGTGTAATGTGTGCAACTGGTAAGTGTACAAAACATTGAGCAGGTTATAAGTAGTTAAAAAATACCTAATTTTGCACCATATATTTGGTTGCAAACCCTTTTGTGGACCAAAAACTAATGGTTGAATAAGAGATTTGGGTTTCAATCCCTGCCTACACCAAAAACTGATTGATGTCTTGATCTGATGATAAAGAGCTATCATCAGAGACGAACGCCATAGGTCGAAACTCTCTCTAAAAAATATATATATATATATATATAGATAGATAGGTTCAAGTTACACCTAGTGTACATTTTCTAAACCATTGAATTTAAGTGGATCCAACGGTTAAAAAAAGATACTCATTAATGCTGTGGGGATAAAAGCCCAAATTCATGTATTAGGCCTAAGACCCTATTTGAAGATTAAAAATTTGTTCAAAGAGGAATAGACGATTGAGAAAGACCCTAGGTGGGGGAGATATACCTGGAAATGATCGAGAAACATGGTCCGAAGAGAGCATCAGTAGTCCGAAGAGAGCATCAGTAGTCCAAAGAGTGTGCTATCCTCGGATGTAAAGAATCTCAATTAAGCTAGTACTTGGGAGATTCGAATGACTTTCCTAGCGATTCCAATGATAAGGATAAACTTCAGGCATGTATGGAGATGATAAGAACAGAGAAATATCTAAGGGGAAAAACTGCTACCACCGCATTAAATGCACTGTATCAACTTTTCTAGCCGCATTAATGTGAAGAAGACCTCTAAATAGTGCAGTCTCAACTACCGCCACTCATGGAGAACCGATGAAGATACCTGATGGGACGTATTCTCAAGTGAATATTTAGATGAAGACAAGTGGACGATCAAGATAGTCCAAAGGAAAACTATATAAATGTAAAAGACCCTTTACAAAGGGGGGACAAAAAAAAGTGTTGGAAATTTAGACCCCTTAAACACACAGATTGCGTAGCCTAGATTAATTAGCCAAGTTGTTACTTAGTCAAATTAAGCAATTCTAGGTTAAAACAATCCAAACAATCATATCAAGATATAATGCAGCGGAAAATAAATAACACAAGATATGATCACCCAGGAAACCACACGGTAAAAACCTGGGGAGGATTTGACCCACCGATCCTCAAGGCTAACCTGAATTCACTATGAAAGAATTGAAGTTCGTACAAAAGGACTACAAGCTCCCCGCTCGACTTCCTAATGCTACCCACCAGTAGAACTTCCTGACACGACCACGCGCAGGCTCCGAATCCACGGACTACTTCTTTCTTGAATTCTTCAATCAGCTACAAGCTCCCCGCTTGCTTTTCTTTTAA